>NW_026869057.1:128112-259411 GCF_020745735.1 Hemiscyllium ocellatum
ACTGTTACAGTTTTCCTTTATATTACTGGCTAGCTTTCCCCCCATATTTAATAATCTCCCTCTTTATTTTATTTTGGTTTGCCCTCTGTTTTGTCTTTGTAAGCTTTCCAATCCTCAGGTTTGCCACTGCCTTTTGCCACATTATAACATTTCTCATTTGCTTTTATGTATTGCTGACAATTCCCTAGTCAGCTATGGATGTCCCATCCTCCCTATACAAGCCTCTTTTTCTCAGGATAAATCTCTGCTGTATCCTGAATTACTCCAAAAATCTCCTGCACATTGCTGTTGCACTGTCTTTCCTGCTGGGCCCATCTCCCAGTCAATTCTACCCGCTCCTCACTCATGTCTGTGTATTGCCTTTATTCAGCTGTAATACCGTTAATTCTGATTCTAACTTCTCTGTCTGAACTGCAGAGTAAATTCAATCATATTCTGATCACTGTCACCTTCAGCTCCCCTCATCAAGTCTGCCTGTACAAGCTGCTCTCCAAAAAAACCATCTCGTAGACATTCCACAATTTCCTTTTCCTGCCAACCACTGTCAATCTGAATTCCCAGTCCATCTGTATTATAAATCCCACATGATCACTGTAACTTTGCCTTTCCTGCAGATCTTTCACCTCCTGGTGGATCTTACACCCCAGCTCCTGATATATAACTCCAAATGAATTTTTTCACCTTTTTGATTCCTCAATCCTACCGACACAGATTCGACACCATCTGACCTTATTTCATTTCTTATTGATTATTGATTCAATTCCATTCTTAATACTGAAACAACTCTATCTCTCTGCCCACCTGCCTAACTTGTCGACAGGTTGAATATCCTTGAATATTCAACTCCCAATCCTGATCCTCTTGCAGCGATGTCACTGTAATACCCACTATATCGTACCTGCCAATTTATGGATGAGTCACAAGCTCATTTACCTTATTCCTTATACTGCATGCATTCCGATATAATAGTTCAGTCCTGTATTACCGTCGCTCTTCTCATTGTCATTTATTTGTCCAGCTGTTGGTACCCACACAGACCCTGAACACTGGATCATTCCCCTCCCCGCTCCAAGTTCTGCAACACAGATGATATATCCCAAACCCGAGCACCATGTAGGCACCACAACCTTCAGACGTCTTAATCCCGATCACGGAGAACATTATCTATGCTTTTAACTATACTATCCCCAATTATCCAGCATTGGGCAGCATGGTGACACATCAATGCTGCCTCACAGTGCTCGGGACTTGGGTTCATTTCCAATCTCTGGACCCTGCCTGTGTGGACTGTGTACATTCTTCCCGTGTCTGAATTGGGAGCATTAACTCTCTTTCTCCACAGTACGTCTCTGTGTTTGCTTCAGATTTTGTACCATCTACAGTATTTTTGCTTTTGTTCGATGGAGAAATGCAGCAAACGTGACAGGTTTTTGTAAAAGCAGCCGTGGTTCGCGGTTTCCTCTGGGTGTTTAGGAATCTTGCCCGGCCACGTGTCTGAGTGCAGTGTCCCTGGATGCCCATTCCATCTCTCTCAGTTCCCTCAGTCCATCGTCACTACATGCAACCTTTCATTGTGCCATCCATGGGACTCCCACATCCCATTGCCTGGCACTGTATACTCCCTTCGCAGGACTGTGCACATAACGACACTGGGAACTTTCTGACCCGCTGGGGATTCTGGGTAAAGGAACAGAATAACTAGAATCCAATTGAATTGCAAAGCTGAGTAAACAGGCTGAATTACATCCATCTGCTCTGACGTTTTCTAATCTCCTGTTTATCCTCGTCCATCTGCAAATAGATGGTCCATATGTATGCCTTGTCAAACAGGCTTGGCGGCGGGGATAGATATCAGATCCGGTGGTCATTGGACTGATTCGGTGGTCTCACTTTCCTGACGTCGCACTTAGGTTTTTATTATCACGTCTATCCAGTTTAAAGAAAAGGCCTTGCTGGAGTTGTGCTGAAAGGATATTTGTTTTTTGGAGACATTAGAATATGTCACGTGCGAGTGTGGTTAGGAATCATAACGTGGCACAGTTAAATATACGATCAAAGCTGGTCGGGAAGGCAGCACTTCCGATGTGTGGATCATTGGGATTCCAGCGTCAGTAGGATATACACAAAAGGATGGTATGAACCTGAACTGGCAGCAATTTGCGATATGTGGATTATTGGGATTCCCGGGTCAGTAGGATACACACAAGAAGGACGGGATGCACATGAACCAATAACAATCTCCGATATGTGGATCATTGGGATTCCCGGGTTGGTAGGATATAACCAAGATGGATGGGGTGGCTTTGAACTGGCAGCAATCTCCTGGCAGGCAGGTTTGCTATTGTTCTTTACGAGGGTTTAAACTAGTGTGTGGCGCCAGTGGGGGAGGGGTGTGTGGAACCACAGCAGTAGGACCACAGGTACAGTGACTGAGGAGGAGTTGGAGTCTGATCCCAGTACAGCTAAGACCAACAAAAAAGAGGGTACTGAACACAATGGCCTGGCAGTGTGAAGTGTGCTGATTTTAATATGAGGAATTTGTTTGTTTGAAAAAATATTTCGATGTTGTTGCATGTCAAAAAATAGGAAAAGATAATGGTTAATTGCCCACTGTGTCCTTCACTGGACCAACATGTCTCTCCAGGCAACAAAACTTGTTACTGTGGTTCAGAGAACTTCAGAATTAATACAACAGTTTGGGAGGCCATTCAGCCCAATATGCGTCCATGAGCTCTCCAACTTGACAACTTGAATATAGAGGGAATGATTGGAGCTAGACTGAGAGGGAGAGAAATTAACAGAGAGAAAAAAAGTGAAGTGAGATAAACAGAGTGCAAAAAGGAGAGACAGAGTGAGTGAGAGCAAGGGGTGTCAGACGAATGTGAAGTTAGATCAGAAGACAGCATGAGGAGAAATACACAGAAACTTTTCTTAGAAACTCTCACAGACTGTAAGCCCTTTGTCTGGTGCCATAACCTGTGAGCACCACGGTGATACTGGCTGTCATCCCAGATCATTTATCGCCAATAACATCCAGAGCTGAGTTGCTGACAGCTAAACACAATCCAATAGACCAATAGACTGGTTCCAGGGAGAAGGTAGATTTATTTAAATATTCTGAGCCAACAGGAGATTGTAGCCCCTGTAGACACTGCGTGAGAGGTAGACTGGAATCTCAGTGAAGGGGAATCACTGGCAGAGGGGAAATCAGGATCTCAGCTGTGGGTCAAATAATGATTGATAAAGTTTGCATACCACTTCCATAGTTTTGTAATTCACATTGCAATTCATATAGCTCTACATAGTAAGTGTATTTTAACAATATTGCCTTTTTGTAGCTTTCATATTTCGGTATGTACAGAAAAGCTTTATTATCCTTGTATTTTGTGTTGAATAAACACATTTTATTACTGAGGAAGAAAGGACCTGCTCCGATGGGACAGTCGTCATCTGAACTGTGCTGGGACCAGAATCCGAGTGAATCCTAACCAAGGATGTAGACAGAGCTTTAAACTGATTGGGAGTGTGTGTGTGTGTGTGGTGTGTGTGTGTGTGTGTGTGTGTGTGTGTGTGTGTGTGTGTGTGTGTGTGTGTGTGTGTCCAGCACGTACACAAATAGGATTGAGCATCTGGAAATGTTTAACATATCAAACTTCAAGCGCACTGCACAAATGAATGACAATGAGAAGAGGGACGGTTAATGCAGGACTGAAGGGGTTACAACTGAATGCATGCTGTATAAGGAATAAGGTAAATTACCTTGTGGCGCAGAATCAAATCGGCAGGTATGCAGCGATGGGTATTACGGAGATGTGGCTGCAAGGGGATCTGAATATTTAAGGATATTTATCCTATCGAAAAGATAGGCAGGTGGGCAGAGGGAGTGGATTTGCATTATTAGTAAGAAATGATATTAAAACGGGAGTAAGAAAGGAAGTAAGGTCAGATGGCGTAGAATCTTCGTGGGTGGAATTGAGGAACCACAAAGGTAAGACAACCACAGTTGAAGTCTTGTACAGGACTCCAAAGAGTAGTCAGGAGCTGGGGCACAAGATACACCAGGAAAAAGAAAAGGTGTGTAGGAAAGCAAAGGACAGTAATCATGGGTGATTTCAGTATGCAGGGGAACTGGGAACATTAGATTGGTAATCGTTTGCAAGAAAAGGAATGTTTGGAGTATTTATGAGATGGTTTTTTGGAGCAAATTCTGGTGGAGCTCACTCGGGTACAGACGATACTGGATTTAATGATGCAGGATTCATGAGGGAGATTAGGGTGAAGGTAAACTTTGGAAGCAATGATCAGAACATGATTGATTTTATTCTGCAATTCGAGAGAGAAGATAGAATCAGAGGGAAGAGTATTTCAGCTGACTAAAGGCAACTACAGAGGCATAAGGGAGATGTTGGGTAGGATTGACTGGGAGAGGGGTCAAGCATGAAAGGCAGGGGAACAGCAATGGCAGCAGATTCCAAGATTAATTCAGGAGACACAGCAGAGATTCTTGCCGAGGAACAGAGGCATGGTGCAGGGAGGATGAGGCAGCCAGGGCTGACGAGGGAAGTCAGGGATTGCATACAAGCAAAAGAGCAAGCGTATAATGTGGTGAGGGGCAGTGGGAAACTAGCGAATTCGAAAACATGTAAAGACTATCAGAGGGCAAATAAAAGAGAAGATGAGATATGGGAGTAAGTTAACCAGTAATATAAAGGAGACTGTAAGAGGTTCTTTAGATATATAAAGTGCAAAACAGACACAAAAGTGAATACGGACCACTGGAAAATGATGCTGGAGAGACAGTAGTGGAAAACAAAGAAAAGAATGAGGAACTTTGCATCATTGTTCATGTTGGAAGACACGAGTAATTTCCCAACAACTGAAGAGAGTGAGAGGGCAGAGCTGAGTATGGTGGACATCACCAAGAAGAACATGCTAGAAAACTGAATGGCCTGAATTTAGATAAATCACCTGAACCATATGGACAAATCTGCAATTTGAGAGGAGAGGGTACAGTCGGAAGTGAAAGTACTTCTGTTGAATCAAGGGAACTTTGGAGCTTTGAGGGAGGAGCTAGCCAAAGTTCAATGGTGCAATACCTTAGCAGGGATGACTGTGGAGGAACAATGGCGGATATTTCTGTGTATAATGCAGAAGTTGCAGTATCAGTTCATTCCTAAAAGGAAGAAAGATCCCAGGAGGAGGCATGGGCGGCCGTGGCTGACGAGGGAAGTTATGAAACATATAAAGTTAAAAGAGAAGAAGTATAACACAGCAAAGATAAGTGGGAAAACTGAGGACTGGGAAGCTTTTAAAGAGCAACAGAGGGTTACTAAGAAGGACATACGCAGAGGAAAAATGAGGTACGAAGGTAAACTTGCCAATAATATAAAGGCGGATATTAAAAGTTTTTTTAAGTATATGCTAGGCAAAAAAAATGGTGACGACTCAAATTGGGCCCTTGAAGACAGAAACAGGGGAATATATTACGGGGAACAAAGAAATGGCAGAAGAATTAAATGGGTACTTCAGATCTGTGTTCACTGGGGAAGGCACAAGCAATCTCCCTGAGGTAACAGTGGCTGAGGGACCTGAACTTAAGGGAATCTATATTTGCCAGGATTTGGTGTTGGAGAGACTGTTAGGTCTGAAGTTTAATAAGTCTCCGGGGCCTGATGGTCTACATCCCAGGGTACTGAAGGAGGTGGCTCGGGAAATCATGGATGCATTGGGGATTATTTTCCAGAGTTCGATAGATTCGGGATCAGTTCTTGCGGATTGAAGGGTGGTTTATGTTGCACCACTTTTTATATAAGGTGAGAGAGAGAAAACAGGAAATTATAGATCAGTTAGTCTGACCTCAGTGTTGGGAAAGATGCTGGAGTCTATTGTAACGTATAAAATCACGGCACATCTGGATAGTAGAAACAGGATAGGACAGAGTCAGCATGGATTTATGAAGGGGAAATCTTGCTTGACTAACCTTCTTGATTTTTTTGAGGATGTAACTCTGAAGATGGACGAAGGAAATCCAGTAGATGTAGTGTACCTGGACTTTCAGAAAGCTTTTGATAAAGTCTCACACAGGAGGTTAGTGGGTAAAATTAAGGCGCATGGTACTGGGGGCAAAGTACTAGACTGGACTGAAAATTGGTTGGCTGATAGGTAGTGATAAACAGCTCCATTTCGGAATGGCAGGCAGTGACCAGTGGGGTACCGCAAGGATCCGTGCTGGGACCGCAGCTTTTTACAATATATGTTAATGATATAGAAGATGGCATCAGCCATAACATGAACAAATTTGCTGATGATACAAAGCTGGGTGGCAGGGTTAAATGTGCTGAGGATGTTAGGAAATTGCAGGGTGACCTGGACAAGTTAGGAGAGTGGGCAGATGCATGGCAGTTGCAGTTTAATGTTGATAAATGTATGGTTATCCACTTTGGTGGCAAGAACAGGAAAGCAGATTACTATCTCAATGGAATCAATTTAGGTAAAGGGGCAGAACAGAGGGATATGGGTGTACTTGTACACCAGTCAATGAAGGCAAGCATGCAGAAACAGCAGGTAGTGAAGAAGGCTAATAGCATGCTGGCCTTCATAACAAGTGGAATTGAATATAGAAGCAAAGAGTTGCTTCTGCAGCTGTACAGGGCCCTGGTGAGACCATACCTGGAGTACTAAGTGCAGTTCTGGTCTCCAAATTTGAGGAAAGACATTCTGGCTATTGAGGGAGTGCAGCGTAGGTTCACAAGGTTAATTCCTGGAATGGCGGGATTACCTTACACTGAAAGACTGAAGCGACTGGGCTTGTATACCCTTGAGATTAGAAGACTGAGAGGGGATCTGATTGAGACATATAAGATTATGAAAAAGGATTGGACACTCTGGCAGCAGGAAACATGTTTCCGCTGATGGGTGAGTGCCGAACCAGAAGACACAGCTTCAAAATACGGGGTAGACCATTTAGGACAGAGATGAGGAGAAGCGTCTTCACCCAGAGAGTGCTGGCTGTGCGGAATGCTCTTGCCCAGAGGTCTGGATTCATTTAAGAAAATGTTGGACAGAGCTCTCAAAGATAGTGGAATCAAGGTTATGGAGATAAGTCATGAAGAAGATACTAATTAGGAATGATCAGCCATGATCATATTGAATGGCGGTGCAGGCTCAAAGGGCTGAATGGCCTACTCCTGCACCTATTGTCTATTGTCTATTACACCCCAGCATTGTAAGGGAGATAGCTGAAGAGGTAGTGAAAGTGAAAGTGGTGATCTTTCAGGAATGACTAAACTCAGGAAAGGCTGGAAAATTGCTAACATGACACTCCATTTAATAAGGGAATTAGGGAGAAGATGGAAAATTACAGACACACCTAAAATTACTGACTAATCATTAGCCTAACCTTGGTTGTGGTTGACATTCTGGAATCCATCGTGAAGGATGGGATTTCTGAATACTTGCAAGTATTTAGTAAAATAGTGCCAAGTCAGCATTGTTTCATCAATGGGAGGTCATGCCTGACGAACCTGCTGGAATACTTTGGTGGAGTAACGAGCAGATTTGACCAAGGAGAGCCAGTAGATGTTATCCACCTGTTTCTCTAAATTCCATTGATAAGGTGCCACGTAGGAGGCTATTGAGAAAGATTAGGGCCCCAGGTGTTACAGGCAAGGTGCTAGCTCCCATAGATACATGGCTGTCTGACGGAAAGCAGAGAGTGGGGATAAAAGTGTCCTTCTCAGGATGACATCCAGTGACAAGTGGTGTTCCTCAAGACTCAGTGTTGGGACCACAACAATTCCCTTTGTGCCTTAATGGTCTACATGAAGGAACTGAGGTCATTCTGACTAAGTTTTCAAACAGTGCAAAGATGAATAGAGGGATAGGTAGCATCAAAGAGGTGGTTCGGCTGCAGGAGCGTGCAGTAGCACCGTCTAGCACCCCTCTGATGCTCGCCTTCCAGACCACCAACCTCAGGATACAACGCATCATCCTCCGCCATTTCTGCCACCGACAGTCAGACCACACCACCAGAGATATACTTCCCTTCCCACCCCTATCAGCATTCTGCAGAGACCACTCCCTTCACGACTCCCTCATTGGGTTCACGTGTCTCCCCTCCCACACCCCAACAAACCACCTTCCACTCCCGGCACCGTCCCTTGCCATTGCAAGAGGTATGAAATCTGTGTCAACAACTTCCTCCTCACCTCAATCCAAGGCCCAAAAGATCCTTCCACATCAGGCAGAGAATATTCTGTGCATCCAAACACATCATCTACTCTGTCCATTGCTCCTGGTCTCCTCTACATTGGAGAGACAGGACGTCAATCTGCAGAACGGTTCAGCGAACACTCTCTGCCACACATTCAACAACCCCACTTCCCTGTGGCTGAATACTTCGCCTCCCCCTACCACTCTTCAAAGGACATGCAAGTTCTTGGCTTCCTCCAATGCCACATTCTATCCACAATTCTTCTGGAGGAAGAGCGCGTCGTCTTGCACCTTGGAACCCTTCAACCACATGGTATCCAGCGCAATGCCACCAGTTACCTCATCTCCCCTCCCTCCACCTTATCCCAGACCTAACCCTCCAACTGAGCACCGCCTGTTGAACAGTCCTACCCGTCTATCTTGCTTCCCATTTATCCACTCCACCTTCCACTCTCACCACTCACCTCCATTTAGCCATCGCCTTCCAAGCAACCTTCCTCCCACCCCCTCCCATTCATCTCTCAACCCCTTTCCGCCCACCCACTTAATTTCTGATAAAGGCTTTTTGACTGAAACGTCGAATATCCTGTTCCTCAGAGTCCGCCTGACTGGCTGTGCTTTTCTCGCTCCACACTGTTTGTCTCTGATCTCCAGCATCTGCGGTCCTCACTTTCTCCTGTTAGGGGAGTGAGCAAAGAAGTGGCAGGTGGAGTAAAACGTGGGCAAGTGTGAGGTCATGCAGTTTGCCAGGAAAAATGAAGGTATGGACTATTTTCTAAATAACTAGCAAGTTCAGAAGACTCCGGGGGAGGGGTGGGGGAGCGTTGCTAGTCCAAGGATCTTGAAATGTAAACCTGCAGGTTGTCAGCAGTTGGGAAGGCAAATAAAATGATTCCATTTATTTCAAGAAGGCTTGAATATAAATACAGGGATGTAATTCTGAGGCTCTATAAGATTTTGGTCAGGCTACATTTGGATTATTGTGCACTGTTTTGGGTCCCATATCTCAGGAAGGATGTACTGACCCTGGAGCATTTTCCGATAAGATTCACAAAAGTGGTCCGAGAATTGAAAAACTTAACATATGAAGAAAATCTGAGGGCTCTGGGTCTATTTTGGATGGAGTTCAGAAGGGTGTTAGGAGGTCTAATTGAAACTTACAGAATATTGAATGATCTGGACAGGGTGCATTTTGGGAAGATATTTCCAATGGAGGGGAGACTAGGACCCGAGGGGACAGAGTAAAGAGAAGACCTTTTCAAACACAGATAAAGACGAACCTCTTCAGCCAGAGAGTGGTGAATCTAGGGAATTCACTGCTACTGAAGGCTGTCGAGGCCAGGTCATTGAGTATATTTAAGAGTAAGACAAATAGGTTCTTGATTGTAAAGGAGATGACTGGTTACAGATAGAAATCGGAAGAATGGTGTTGAGAAGCTTAACAGCCAGCATTGAATGGCGGAGCAGGCCCAATGGGCTGAATGGCCAAATTTCTGCTCCAATGTCTTCTGGTCGTATGGTTAATATTGGCTTTCCTCATTCCACATTGGAGATGTATCCTGGAATTTGATTTTCTTATGATTTTTAAAGAGGAACATCCCAATACTGAAGACTGGGAAATATCATGTTCCCTCCCTCCAGTCTCTGCAGCCATGTCCCCAATAATGTAATCACACTGAAATTGAAAACCAATGAATGTTACTTAATCACAGTTGATTGACATCAACAACATTAACAGCGTGACACTCACCTGCCCTCTCTGATCCTCGACTAACTATCTGAATTTTGTGTCACATCATATTCTCTGTTAATATATCCATGCCATTTGTCTATTATAACTCATGTTGTCGTAGGCACATTTGCCTGTCAGGTTATGGACTAGAAACGTTCTCTCCATATTTTACTGACATTATAATCACTGATCAGTAGTTACAGTTTGTATGTTTCCATTTATAAACGGAGAAATTTGTTTATGTTCTGACAATCGTTTGACATTACTCCCACATCCAAGGCAGATTGAATGATTATACACAATCAATCTACCATCTCCAATATTCCTTCACTTGGCCACCCGCACGTATCCCAAGCTAAATCAATACATATTAAACGTTATTTTGAATTTTAATAAAATCAATATTGAACTCAAAGGGGTTAAATGGAGCTATTTGTTCAGTGACTGTGATTAATGTCAATCTCCGTGGATCCTAATTATCCCAGTGGAGAGGTTCCATCGTTGAAAGATAAATGGGCTCTGTTCAATGTGTTATCCCATAGTGTGAGTAGGAGCATCACTAACAGCACTAACAGGGATCAGCAGCTCGAGAGAGAGAGAGAGAGGGGGAGGAGAGATCAGAATCTGAGAACATTAGACAGGAGCGTTACAATAATTGTTCATAATCTGAGGACCATGAATTGGAATGTTCTAACAATGGATCAGAATCAGAATCTGAGAATATTAGACTAGAATGTTCCAACAATGAATCAGAATCTGAGAACATTAGACTGGAATGTTCCAACAATGGACAGGAGTTTATCCTCGGGTCTTTACTGGCTTTCTCAGCCTTGGATATCATTAGCATATCGGATCCTGGATATCCTTTGGATTATTCAAGGTGGTTACTATCCCATCCTTGCAATAGTTGGTGTTCCTGGTAAGTCTTTACATTTGTCTACTAAACAGGGTTGAATTGAATTTCTGCTCATGATATCTAGATTTTGGAAAGTGCAAATCAATATCTTCAGTTCCAAACAAAAAATTATTTCCTTATATACTATAACTATCAAACTAAGATTTATATATTATTCACTGATATGCGAGAAGGAACCAGACTCTTCTCAAACTCCATAATCTATTTTGCCCTTCACAGATTTACATCTCCAACTCCTCCCCACTCACTAATCCTGTCCAATACAACCCTCGTGATATCCCAGTCTCGACCTCAGTCTCAGTCCAATATCTGAATAAACCATTTGTGCCTTTGTTCAATCCGGATGCAACAGTTTCACGTTCCTTGTAATCACATGTCTGTCACTAAATAATTGCTCTTGTTTAACTTGTTCTCTGCACATAACGGAAGACAGTTTATGGTAGTCCAGCCATTGACTCAAAATCTAGAGCCAGAGAATAATGGTCTGCTGATATCGCATGACGGAAATTGGGGAGTTTAAAAGCAACCATTATCATTTGTTATGAAAACCAATCTGCTAACCTCAAGTACTTTGGGGAAGTCAATGTGTCATGCTTCCCTCGTCAGGTTTCCGTGTAACTTCTGTGATGAACACGTAGAAGTACTGTACCTTTGAGAGAATGAAAAACCAACAATAACTACCTGACAGCACCAAGAGTTCTGAACAATAGATATAATGTAACATTCGGTCGAACAACCCGATTAGCTCATTGTCTCGAAACAAATTCAACTGTAACAAGTTTTAAATTATACCCCAAATCACGCATCTCCAACCAAGTTTTAATTTTTTATATTGACAATCTTAACAGCCAATGATACAATCCAACAGTTTGTCCGTACAAGACTATGGAAAATTGAACAGTTGAGAGGAGAACTGCCAAGCTACCAGCATGCAAAGACTGCCTGAAAAATAGCTCTCATATAGGTACCTTTATTGATTAGTAACTGGTGAAGCAGAGTCCCCAAGAAGAAATGAAGACAGGAATATGGAGAAGAACCGAAAGCTTCCTGGTTGTGGGATAAGAAGTTTTGTTTTGTAAATCTTAATTAGGAGTTTTATCAGACTAGTATTGTGGAGGGGGAAGCTAAATGATAGGTTAGAGGAAGAAGTTGTAAATAGTCGTTCGTTTATTATTCTCTGTTATACTTTAAGAAGTAAAGTTGTTCATTTTTACTTTAAATAGATTTGGACTCTAGAATTATCACAGATTACAGCATGGGATAAATCTTTTCTCTGCTGCTGGTTTAAATTAAACAGGAAGACTTATCCTGTGTTGTAACACTATGAACCCATAGTTTTACTATTTACGGTACTGTGGAACAGCTGACCCAGCCACTCAGTTCAAGATCTGCATAAGAAGCTGCCCTGACCAGGGCTTGGTACATCCTGCCTGTTTTCAGTATTGCTACATCTCATTTCCATTCAGGTACGTGATCATACCCTTTTTTAGGTGTATACAGTCTCATTGCAATTCTCACCAAGAGTGATGCACATCTCCACAGGTATCTCTGGTGCTGAATTTATTGATGCTGACATACAGATCTAAGGCACTTATAAATTCCATGTCAGTCGTTGCGCATAGAGAAGGAATGGCTTTTTGTGGCACATGAAATAAATGGCGATGTCTAACTGAGAGAAAATATGTTTTTTGACAATCCCTGAGTGTGTTGTTGAGCAGTATTTGGGGTATTGTGGATAGACTTTCTCTCAAGTTTCACCAGACTAATCCCTGGGATGTTGGCACCATGAGCAGTGAGTGAGTGAGAGAATAAGAGGTGATTGCATTGAACCTTCAGGGGGATGGACAATCACTCATGATATTCTAAACAGATAATGATACAGTGATAAGTTCCATGGCTTTTTTAAATCTCAGATTACGTGATTCCTGATAGTTTAAGAGCCTCTGAGAACGTTCCACCCAACCACCCTCACTCCCTATTTCAACTGAGACAGAGAGAGAAAGAGAGGAGAAAGAGAAGGAGAGATAGATAGATAGATAGAGAGAGAGAGAGAGAGAGAGAGAGAGGCTCCGGCTTTTAAAAAACTCTCACAACATTAATACAGTTCAATTGGTGCGTGATCCTACAATGAATGTCACGTTATCCATATTCCCGACAGCAGCAACTATACATTCATTATAAAAGAGTTAACTCTTTCCAGAATTACTGAGAGAAGGAAAGTATTTTTACACGACAGGAAAGAAACGGAGATGTCTCAGCGGAAAAAGAGTTATTGTGATCATCGCTGAGAGTGTTGTTGAAGCAGCATTTGGGATATTGTGGACAGACTTTCTCTACTTTATAAGGAATGATCGCCTTGCCACAGAGAGTGTGCAATGGAGCTTCACCAGGCTAATCCCTGGGATTATGGTACCATGCCGAGACACTGAAGATTAATCTCTGGTGTTGTGAGAGAATGAGAGGCGATTATACTGAAACTTGAGGGGGAAGGACAGTCACTCACGATGTTCTAAATCGACACTGATACGGTGAAATATTCCATGGCTTCTTTTTTACTCGAGTTGCATGATTTTCGATAGTTTAAGAGCCTCTGAGAATATTCCTCTCACTCCACACCCAATCCCGTGTCGCATGAGAGAGACAGAGGGCCAGTCGTTTAATAAACTCTCCCCACATTAATACAGTGCATTTGATGTATGGTCCTGCACTGAAAGTCTCATTATCCGCAATCCCTACAGCAGCCACAATGCGTTCATAATAAAATAGTTAACTATTCCCACCAGATTCTGACTTCCATGGTGACGGTGGATGTGTCTTCTCGGCGATGGAAGATGCCTCCTTGAGACTTGGCACAAATCATTTGGCTTCCCTCCTCATTGCCAGCAAACTATGTTAAAGCAGCACACGTTCTACAAACAATGCAACCATGATTAACATCATGGACTCCTCTGTCAGTGCCGACTCGGTTTCATTGGTTTGTCACGTTAGAATATCAGTGACCCCCTCATGTTCCTGTATAACTGTTTCGGAGGGATGAATAGCCTCCTCCTGGTCTCATGGAACAGGTTTAAGGGTCTGATTGGGCTCTGCCTGTTCCTGTTTAACGGCTCGCCGCACTGAACAGACCACTCTTCTTCCTGTGTAACAGGCAGGAGTATTGAATGTGGTGTCACTCTTCCTGTTCCTGAATGTTAGCCCATACCTGTGTGCAACCAGCTGGAGATGCTGAATTAGCTTTTTTAACTGTGGAAATGTGCTGTGTCTGGCCGTGCTGTTACATAAATGTTACCGACACTTGAACAGCACAAACCGGAATGCTGTCCGGGTCTTGCTGCACATGGACACAGAATTGTTCAGGAGCTGGTGGGGGACAAAATGTTCTGAACATTCTGTGATGTTTAGTCATCATACCTACTTCAGATCTTATGATGGGAAAATACATTGCTGGAGCAGCTGGAGATGTTTGTGTTGAGGGGGCTAACCTGAGGATCTCCTGCAGAGATGTACCGGGACTGAGAGGGTTGTTGGCGATTGACCCCAAACCTCTTTATTTGTGTTCTGAAAGATCCCGTCCAGTGGGAAGGTTACATCTGATCCACATTGAGCTCAAATAAGTTGGTGGTCCCGTTGCCATCCTCAGACAAACGCAGCCTTGGTGTCAAAACTATTCGCTCTTTCCTGAGTCCCTGTGTTCAACCCTTGTTCATATCAATAGGTGTTGGTGTATGTGTAGGGAGGGCTTTCCTCTCACAGAAGGTAATCACTGTCAGGAATGATCTGGGCTATAGAGCTAGGGGAGCTATATCACTGAAAGCATTTAAGGAGGTGATAGATGGATTTTTGACTTGTCAGAGAGCTAAGGGGTGAAGGATTGGGCATTAAAGAGGAGTTACTGTCAACAGTAGATAAGCCATGACGGTATACAATTGCTTGATCATCCGAATTATCTGATCCTGTTCCTTTTGTCCTCATATTCGGTAATTGCAAAGTTAATGGCTTTAATCTTCCTGAATGTTATTTTATTAAACGTTGCAATCAGAGAGAGTAAGGTATTTTGTGAGTCATCTCGAGTTGAGGTATGGGGACTGTATTCACCGTGAATCTGGGTCTATAATATCACCAACAAATGAATCACAAGTTGCAGAGAGGAACCACGATGTAAAGAGACTAGAGATGTCTTTCGAACCAAATAATATTTTCCAACAGACACCAAACCATGTACGATAGTCTTGAGGGACTGAATGAGATTCTATGTTACTGTTGAGCAGGTATTTGGAGCAAGTGGCCACGATCTGTTCCTTGCTGGAGCTGTGAGGAGCTGAATAGAACATAGCAACACAGGACTGAGCAGCAGGAGTGGGCCATTAACGATTTTGTCACCACTCATGTGGTTTTGGTCTCAGCAGCACGTTTCTGTCTTTTTATCATTTTACTACATACAAAAACAACTTTGAATAAATGCAAACATCCAGGCACCACAATCCTCTGGGGAAGGGAATTTTCACTTGAACAGCCCTTTGAGAATTTCTCATTTGTGTTCCAACAAATGTTGGAGGGTCACTATGTCCTTTTCCAGTCCCACTCCTCCACTGGTTACACCCATCTTAAATGCAGACAATTTAGGGATATGGCCAATGACATAGGTCGCAAAGTAGGCCATTTTCTAGAAAAATGTGAGAAACAGAAAGTTGAACTCATCACAAATGGCAAAATGATAGAGTGCTCTAAATGTTATTCTACCTTTGAAGTTGTACTGCTCACACAAGTTACTGGGAGTGAGATTTATTTCTGGAACATTGGGATTTGGCTGAATTCCCTTTGTTTCAGGCAATGGAGAGATTCCAGTGAATCCTCACCAGGAATCCTTCACAAGTGGTAAAGATGACGCAAGGATTGTATGATCTCACACTTTGCTATGGGGCGGAACAAAGTAAGAGAGAGGGATCAATCGACTGCTGCCTCTCAGACAGGGAACATTTTTATCTCTCTCTGTGTTGGAACATGCAATTTTGTCACGGAACACCAAACTGGACCATGTGCGATCTCCTGGAACATTCTCTGGAAAACCTGATTATGGATTATATGCAGGTGTGTCATTGCTCTTGTTGTACACAATTCCTTCCAATCGCAAACAAATGTTCCCAGTTTATAATTTGAAGACATGCTTACATGTGTCTGTGTAATTTGTAAATATTGGTAGGTGTCTTCATAGTATGTGTGTTAATATCAATGCATCTTTTTCTTAAAGTTTATTCTCTAGCTTTAGTCTCCCTGACAGGAGATAATGTGCATCCAGCTGATGCACTTTTCAGAAAGTCATGGATGGTTCAATACTATTTCTCAGCTAAGATCAAAACTGCTAATCCCCCATAACAAGAGGCCGACATTCCAGGAATGAGTAAAGGGAAACCTCTTTGAAAACCTTCGAAAATAATTATATCTTTTTATTTTACTGTTAGGGGATCAATCCTGTACACAGTATATCAGGTGTGGTCTCAGCAATGCCCTGTCCAGATGCAGTAAAACATTCCTGCAATTAAACCTGATACCTTTTGCCAAAAACAGCATCATTCCACTTACCTTCCAAATCATTTGCTGCATTTGACTTCATATGATTCATGTCGCAAGAACATGGAAACCTCCTGTATCACAGAGTTCGGCAATCTCTCTCCATTTAAATTATTTACAATTGTTTCAACCTTCAAGCCAAAATTGACAACTTACATTGTTATTTATGCTGAAGGTTTGCACACTAACCTTCCCTGCTGGTATCACATTGCAGACTCACTATCTCCATTTGACGACACATTGAATGACCATCTTAGTGTACGAGCTAATTGAGCTCCAAGCCATTCCCTCTCCTTCCTCCAGGTCTTTGATACAGATTGTTGATCATTGATGATCCCACAGTTATCCCTGAGGAACTCCATCAGTTACAGTTTTGCAACCTGAAAATAAACATTTATCTCTATTCTCTATTTCCTGTTAGCGACAGCTTCACTGTTCCTGTGTAGCGGCTCAGGTGGGTTGAATGGCCTCCTCCTGGACTGTTTAGTGTACTTCATTCTATATTCCTGTGTAATTCCTTAGAGGGGCAGAATGGTCTTCTCCTGTGTCATTGTAACGATCCTGTCTGACTGAATAGAGTTTTCCCCAACCCTGTAACAGCATCGAGGAGTGGATTGAGGGAACAACACATGGGATAGGGGAAGAATTTGCCCATTCGGCTTCTCCATTCAGAATGTTCATGGCTAATCCGAGTGTGTCTGACCATCCATTTCCTGTCTGTTCCCAATAAACACAGACCCTTCTATCAGTCGAGCTCAGCCTTGAATATCTTCAATAACCGAGTCTTCACTGCTCCTTGAGGATGAGGACACCACAGCAGCACAACACTAAAGTGAAAGGGACGTCCTTATTTCATTGTCGGATTGTTATTTTAAAACTGTGTTAACTGAACATCAAATCACCACCTCTTTTCAGACATATGGACAGAATAATTGGGAATAATTTGGAACATAATCCATTCCGGACTCCAAACCTACCCCACATTCCCACTGCCCCTTCCCAATCAAATATGTATCGCACCCAGCCTCTGCTGCTGTCTCAGGAAGAGAATGCCTGACAGCATAATACCGCAGGAGCATTAAGGAAATGAGCAGATTGAGGCCATTCAGCTTATTGAGTCGGAACTTCCGTTCAATAATTTCTTATTTGTACATGACCTCATTCTTCTGTCTTCTATCTAGAATCCTTGATCTCCTTACAAATCAAAAACATATTGAATTGTGTCTTAATGACGCTAGTGTCTGTGCCTCTGTGTATCTGTATGTGAGTAAGTGTTTGTGCGTGTGTGTGTGTGTGTGTGTGTGTGTGTCTGTGTGTGTGTGTGTGTGTGTGTGCCTCTGTTTGTGTCTGTATGTGTGTGTGTACCTGTGTTTGTGTGTGTCTGTGTCCATATGCTTGTTATCTGTGTGTTTACGGTCTACATCAGTCTGTCTGTGTTTCATCCTGTGTTTCGATCTGTATTTATGTCCATTTGTATGTGACTGCATATATATTTGTGTGTTTATACGTGTATGTATACCTATCTCCTGGTAAGTATTGTGTGTGTGTTCATCTATATATTTCTGTGTCTGCATCTCTGTGCAGGGAGGTATCTGTGTATTTTTTTTGGAAGTGTAAGGACTGTTGTTGGAACTGTCAGTGGGTTTACTTTGAGAATCGTCTTTCACTGAACATTGCTCCTTAACTGGTCAGTAGGACGTGGATGTTTCAGACTCTCCACACGAGGCGTCCTGGTCCTCTCCAGCTCTTCAAGAGTTCTCCGCACATGGAGGGTGGAGGGGAGTGAGGTAACGCATATCGGGCAATCCACTAAACGGCTTGGCCCTTTCTATCCTATTCAGGCTGTTTCTCCTCGAATGGGAGAAAGGGATGGAGGGAGAGTGGGACTGGGTAACCCGACTGTTTGTGTTGGTGTAGGTGGGGGGAGTTGTGAGGTTGCTGGAATGGATCAGTCGACAGTTTTGAATCCATATAGTATGATTAGTTGCTGAATTCAATAGTGAGAGTGGTAGTGCCTGAGCCTTATTTGGAGACAGAGCATGAACCTTGTTCGGGGTTAGGTGCCATAACAGATATACAGTGAGTGTGAGGGAGCAGAGAGTATATGGTAACTCGTATCCTAACAGAGTGAGGAGGATATTGTTGTTTGTCCAGTATTGTGGGCCATTTCTTCAGATCATCTTAGCGTCGAGGTAAGCATCCCTGAATGTCTTGTCCAAGTTGGTCACTAATAACGACACAGACCTGTCCCTCAGCTTCCAGAGAATCAGTTTCGGTAGAGTTTACAGATAGCAAGGAGAAGCAAATATTGGTGTGTCATATATCAAAACCAAAACGGTAGCAGAAAATCTGAGCATCATATGCTCTTGAAATTAGATAGGCAAGTATTGTGGATACCGCAGTCTTATTGAATGGTCTCAAGTTGTATCTAAGCTGTGTTAACTATGACACAGCTGTGAAAAATAAGTTCGGTAAGTGTATATGAGGTGGGTTGAAGAGTATGTTGTGAAGCAAAGTAGAGAGCAGGTTATTTTGAATCTGATGTTGTATGATCAGAATGGCGAATTATTAACCTTGGTCTGAAGCAGCTTTTAAGGGATAATGACATATATAAGATGCATTTTCCAAGGTGTCTGTATACAATATAGAATGCTTGAATATTCTAGATAAACATCATGGAAGACTGGAGGCTAGAGTGTCAAGATATTTTCAGTGAATTTGGAAAGTACAATGTAACATTCAGTGGTAAGCAATGGTTGTTAGAGCCATAGAGTCTAACAGCACGGAGACAGGCCCACCAGACCAAACTGGTCCATTCCGACCAAAATGTCCATCCACGCTGACCCCATTTCCCTGCCATTGCCCTGTATCCTTCTAATCCTTTCCTATCCGTGTGTTTGTTCAAATGCCTTTTAAATTTTGTTAATGCATCCGCCTCAACCACTTCTCATTCCATATGCATAAAAGTTCCTGTGTTAAAAAGGCTCCCTTTAATTCTGTCCCCTCTAATCTTAAACTGATGCCCAGTTGGTCTGTGATTACCCAACTCTGGGGAAAATGACTGGGTGCATTCACTCTATCCATGCCTGACATGATCTTATAAACCTCAATATGATCCTCCCTCAGTGTCATGCACACAAAAGTAACAAATCATAGCTTGTCCAACCTCTTTCTATAACTCAGACCATTGAGACCTTGGCAACATCCTTGTAATTTTTTTCTGCACTCTTTACGGTTTAATAACGTCCTTCTAATAGCAAAGTAAACAAAACTGATCATAACACTACCAATATGGCCTCACCAGCATCCTGTATAACTGCAACATGGCTCCCTAATTTCGATCCTCAGTGATATAAACCGATTAAGGCCAGTGTGTCAAAAGCTTTCTTCACTGTCTATCTCTGAATCAACTTCCAGAGAACCGTGCACCTGAATTCCAGGGTCCTTCTGTTCCAGTACACTCCTTAGGACCCAACCAATCACAATGAAATTCCAACCTTGATTTGACTTTCTAAAATGCAAGACCTTACACTGATCAATATTAAAATCCATTTACCATTTCTCAGCCCACTTCCCCAGCTGATCAAGATACTGCTGTAATTTCTGAAATTTCTGATAACCTTCCTCACTCTCCACGATGCCGCCTGTTTTATTGTCGTCTTCAAACTTACAAATCATGCCTGTAGATTCTCATGTAAATCATTGATATATGTAATATGTAGTGGTCCTAGCATCAACCCCTAAGGCATTCCACTATTCACATGCCTCCAGTCTGACCAGCATGTTTCCATTATTAATCTCTGCTTCCTACCATCAAGTCAATGTTGTACCGAATTTGACAGCACCCCCTCAATTCCATGCGATCTAACCTTCCAGACCGGCGTACCATATGGAACCTTATTGAAGGCCTTACTAGAATCCATCTAGACGACGTATACCGCCCGGACCTCCGCAATGTCACTTTATCAAAGAACTCCAACAAAATTGTCAGTCATGATCTCCCTTGCACAAACTCCCATGCTGAATTTGATGAAGGGCTTTTGCCCGAAACATCGATTTTCCTGCTGCTCGGATGCTGCCTGACCTGCTCTGTTTTTCCAGCACCATTCTAATCTTACTCCGCATCACACCCTGTCTTTCGAAGTGCATGGATATCCAATCTCTCCGAATCTTCGAAAAAAGACTTATCCACTAGCTTTTAGGATTACTGGTCTTTAGTTCGCAGGTTTATCTTTGCAGCATTTCTTGGGAACGGGCTCAGCATCCCCTATGCTCCAGTTGTCCAGGACCTCAATCCTTGGCCAGTGATGATAGAAAAGAGCCAAGCAGTGCTCCCGCAATTTCTTCTCTATCCTCCCATCCTCCTGCGGTGTTCCTGAATATAACTGGTCAGGACCAGGAGGATTTAGAAATACTGCAAAGTCTGAAACATACATCTATTTATTTAGGTACAAACACCAAAGAGTGAGGAAGTGACTCAATGATGGTTAACATAACAAATTAGAAAATATGTTAATCATAGGAAGTGACTTCAGAAGAATTTCAGCTGTTGTGGAAACCTGAGAATTCTCAGAAGTTAACGATCCCAAAAAGGAAGGCCATGAAACAGAAAAGGAAATCAAAAAGAGAAAATACATGCTAACAAACAGGAACACAAAGACTACATTAATCTGCGATCTACATTTCAAAGGAAACAAAATAAAAACAAAGTCAAATGTGAAAATTTGTAATCGGGAGAGGAGAGGTCATTGTGGAGAACAGGGAAATGGTCAAGAAAACAGCCATCTGTCTTCATGGAGGAAGATCCAAAAAATCAGCCAGTAATACAAAGTGATCATATCGGATTCCTGGAGCTAAAGACATAAAGTCAATTCATATCAGTAACAAGGTAATACTTGAACATGCAGCTGGATTGAGCATTGCTAAGTCTGACAAAACAGATGTACTTCCTATCAAAATGTCGGAAATAAATCACCAATAGTAGTATTAATTGCACTGTTGATGACTGTGTTTTATTTTCCTGTACATTCTGCAGAGACTGGAAACTATTGTGGATAAACGTGAACCAAGCACAATCGATGCATGGAAGGGATCCAAACAGCTACAAAGGGTAAAATACATAGTGTGGAGAACTGCAGACCAGTTAACTTGACATCTGTAGGGAAACTGTTAGAATCTATTACACAGGGTGACGTTTTTGCTATTTCAGAAATTAAAAGCAACAATGAAGAGAATCAGCATGCATTTCTGATAGAGAAATCATACTTGATAAACTTCGGAATTGTTCAAAGTTGTTTCGTACAGTATAGATAATGGGGAATCAGTAGAAGTGGCATATATTGGATTTTCGGAAGGGTTCCTATAAGATCTCAGTGAGTTCGTAAATGCAATGCATGTGAAGGGTATTTGGAGGAATATATGTAAGTGAAAAGTTAAAGTTTGTTTCGCCTCCATTTAAGAGAGTCAGAACATTGATGTAAAGACATGTTGAAGCAGTTTCACAGCGTGTTAATGGGGCTGTACCTGGAATATTGTGAACAGTTTTGGTGACCGAATCTCAGAAAGGATATACTGACCACAGAGGAAGTGCAATGGACATTCTCCAGATTAATCCCTCAGATGGTGAGATTGCCTGATGAGGAAACTTGGCCTGTGTTCTCTAGAGATTTAAGCAATGAGAGGTAGGTCACAGTGAATTTAGAAAATTCACAAAACATATGACAAGTTGGAAATTAACAGAACGCTTCCCTCGCTGTCTATTCCACATTCAAGGCAAATAATGGCAGCATCTGGGACAGGCCAGTTAAGGCTGCAATATGGTGGAAAATCCTCACTTGGAGGGGACTGACTAACACAGGGGCATGGAAACCTACTGACAGGCAAGGTAAGTGAGAATCTCCAGATATTCTCCAAGTGTGTCCAGCGGAACAGAATAACCAGGGAACAGGTAGGACTCATTAGTGACTTGCCAAGTCGCAACCAAATCAACTTTAGTGGTAGGAGACAGAGGGTGGTGGTAGAAGGCTGATGTGCGATTGGAGGCTCGTGTCCAATGGTGTACCTCGGGGAACAGTGCTGTGTCTCTTAATATTTCTGATTCGGAAGTGTTGGTGTTGTACTGGGGTGGTCAAAGCTAAAAATTGCATGACACCAGGTTATACTCCAAAAGATTTTGCGGCAGCACTAGCTTTCGAAGTGCTTCATCAAAGCGCACAATCTGATGAAGAAACAGCGCTTCGAAAGTTCGTGCCTCCAAATAAACCTGTTGGACTATAAGCTGGTGTTTCCTGATTTTAAACCTTATCATAAAGGGTGCAGCTGTGAATATGGAAGAGGGGTGGGGGGTGACATGAGTAAGTTTGTGTTTGATACAAAGATTAGCCGGGTGGTTGGCAGTGAGGAGGAAGGCTTTATGTTACAGGAAGATACAGATGGAATGGTCAGATGGTCACATCAATGGCAGATGGAATGTAACCCTGATAAATATGAGGTGATGCACTTTGGAAGAAGGAACCAGGCAGGGGAGGACTAAATGAATAGCAGAACAAGAGGAAGCTCAGTGAGTGCTTCTCCACACATCCCTGAATGTGGCTGGACAGGGTAACACAAAATTTGAGAAAGCATACGGGAGCGTAAACGCAGCCTTCACACATCGAAACATAGATTATAAGAGCTATGTGGAACTTTCGTTAGCCATGATGGAATACTGTGTATAGTTCTGGGAGCTACATTACAGGAAGGATGTGATTGCACTGGAGAGGGTGTAGAGGAGATTCAACAAGATGTTTCCTTGGATGGAGCATATCAGCTTTGGAGAGAGGCAGGATAAGCTCGGGTTGTTTAGTTTGGAGCAGAGAAGACTAAGGGGGACGTGAATCAGGAGGATAAGATTGCGAGGGACATGGACGGGGTGGACAGACAGCAGTTGGTCCTTTTAGTCAAAGGGACACACTTTTGAAGTGAAGGGTTTGAGGCTTAGTGAGAATTTGAGGACTGTTTTTCACCCAAAGTATGTTGGGGTCTGGGATGCACTTCGTGAGAGGGGAATTGTTACGGTAACCTCAAAACCATGAAAAAATACATGGTTGTGCACTTGAAATGCCATAAGATTCACAGCGACGAGTTTTGTGTTGGAAAGTGGGGCTAATGTTGACCGTGCCGTCTTTCTGACAGTGCAGAGTCTGGCTTCTGCGATTGTATGGCTGTGAAAGGTCAATCATTCAGTAGCTTAAGATAGGAATTGATGGATTTCTGAAGAATATCTTATCAACGTGTATATGAGTGAACTTGTAATATCTTCTGAAAATACGTCAATGACAAAATTAAGAGAAAAAGGTGCAGCTTCCTTACATTCTGTACTAGATAATTGAGGACAGGGAAATAGCGGATTAATGGGGCAAATACTTCAGTTATGCCTTCACAAAAAAAAAGCAAAAATAAAATTTCCTCGCAATTCTAGGGAACTTTAGTCTGCTGAGAAAAAGGGAATAGAATGAAATTACCATCAAAACGTTTTAGAGAAAATATTGGACTGAAATTAATGGGCATAGACAAAGTCAACAGAGGTTTATGAAATAAGAATCAGATTTGAGAAAGTGGCTGTTAGCAAAATTATGGAGAAGGTATCAACGCAATACAATTGGAATCTCAGAAAGATTTTTGATAAAGCCCCAAGCCTTTTGTGCAAATTCGAATCCTGTGGGACTGGGGCTAATATATGGTCATGGTTTTAGAATGGGACAGCTGGCAGGAAGCAGTGAGTTGGAATAAAACCATGTTTTTGAATGGAAGGCTTGGAGGATATAACAAGGATCGGGATTTGGCATCCAGCTATTCCCAATACACATCATATCTTTGGTTGAGGGTCTCAATTGCAATGGTCCCAAGTCTGCTGACGACACTAAACGATGTCAGCTTGTGAGTGGATGAGGAGGATGTTAAAAAAAAGACTCCAAGGTGATTGCGACAAGTGGAGTGACTGGCCAAATATCTGGCAGATGGATAGAAATGGCAGAGATGAGAGGTTGTGTACTTTGATGGGATCAATTGAATGGCAGCTTATCAGTGGAAAAGGGATCGGTTGAAAAATGTTGATCTATAAATGAACTTAAGCTGCATTTTTGTTTATTTCTGCACAGTCTTCCGAGTCCATGTAGGGCAGTGAGTTCTGAACAGGGAAGTCAATGCTGGGAATGGCATTGGCACGCTATATACATTGTGCATAGACACACCAAGTGGGGAGCTGTAACATTGAAAGAAATCTGCATCTCCCTGTACATTAGTCACTGAAAGCAATATTGCATAAGCAGAAAGCAGGTAGGAAGATAAATGTTTTATTCACTTTCATTTCAGGGGTATTTAGAATACAAGAGTAAGGGTCATTCACTGCAACTGTCCAGGGTCTTGGTGTAACCCCATCTCGAACATTGTGCAGTGTTGTGTGCAGTTTTGGTGTCCTTACCTAATAAAGGGCAAACCTGACATTAAGGGAGTGCAGTGAAGGATGACCAGACTGATCACTGGGATGACAGGTTAGTTGTTGGAGCAGAGTTTGGGATGACTGGGCCTGTATTCCATGGGCTTTAGGAAAATGTGTGGAGATCTCAGTGAGATATATAAAACTCTGTCAGTGTGTGACAGATTTGAAGCAGGGATGATAGTTCACTTGATAAAAAACAGTTCACGAACCGCATTGCAGTCAAATCGTACTTAATAAAGAAGTGTTATCAGAGAACTCCCTATATATTGATGGGCCAAAGGCACTATATTTCATAATGTTTAAACATATTTTGGGTATGAACATTGTGTGGGGGAAACTGCATTAAGGAGATGTTCGGACATGAAATAGCATGGGGGAAGCTCAATGTGCTGAATGACCTCCTCCTCTCCCGATTGTATCTGTGCAGTCTGTGGGAAAGCTCTCAGATGTTAGGAAGGATGTCTATGCAGGGTCAACAGGAGTCTGTTTCCCATTCCCTTTTCTGATAACGAGGTTGATGCCAGATGTTCTGTCCGGTGTTATCCTTTAAGACCTCAGAGTAGTTTGATACAATGGAGTGTCTCACTTGGCCGATTCAGAGACACTCTGTGCGTCTGGAGTCACTTTTAGGCCAGACCAAGAAAGCACGGGAGATTCACTTCCTGAAAGTATATTGGTGAAGGAGATCGATGTTTACAATCAACATTGGACACAAGATCACTATCACTGACACCAGATTTTAGGTCTCGATATTTTATTAATTATTTTCAACTTCCTCCAGCTGCCAGAGTATTGGCCTAGTCTGGATTCATAATCCAATGCTATTTCTACTACAGTACTATCTCCGCATGGGAATCCATCGGAAACCACATTGACGTGATTATTTCGGTGCTGTTTGACAGCTCTATCAAAAAGTATTCCCACCAATTTGACTGTCGTGATGGGACTGAGGAGGTGGTAATTGGTCAGATTGTAATTATTCTCCTACTCAGGGACTGGACATAGTTGAGTAATGTTCCACTTTTATCTTAGCCTGCTGGACACACTTTCCTCATTCCTGAAGAAGGGCTCAGGCCCGAAACGACGATTCTCCTGCTCCTTAGATGCTGTCTGACCTGCTGCGCTTTTCCAGCAACACATTTTCAGCTCTAATTTTCCTCATTGCCAAGGAGATGTCAGAGTTGGAGCTAGAATGAAACAGCTTCCCCATGGGCACGGCTTGTTGTGCAGCACAAGTCTTCAGTCCTATTGCAGGAATGATGTCAGCGCCCATTGCCTTTGTCGTATCTGCTGCGTTCAGCTGTTTCCTCATGACAGTACAGCAAATCGAATTGCTTGAAGACTGGCATCTGTGATTCTGTGGGAAACCTGATGAGTTTGAGGTGGATCATCCACTCATCATGTCTGGCTGGGGACAGTGCAGACACCACATCCTTGACTTTTTTCACTGACATACAGAGCTGTTCCGATATTTAGGATGAGGATATTTGTGGAGTTCTCTGCTCCAGAAAATTGTTTAATAGTCCATTGACATTTAAGTTTGGATTTGGCAGGACAACTGAGCTTAAATCTAATCTGTTAGTCTTGGGATCATTTCCCCTCTCCACCAGACATTAGTTCTGCTGGTCGGAATGTAACCAGTTAATTGCAGTAGCTTTAATGCGTTGTCAACAGGTTTAGATCCACGTGATTCCGATCCTGCAATGTTCACCCACATTCATCACTGAACCATGGATCGGCTTGATAGTAATGGTAGACTGATGAATTATCGTCGGGAAAATGTTACAGATTGTCGTTGAATACAATTCTGTTTCTGCTGATGCTGTGATCTACAGCACCAAATGATAACCCAGTGTGAGTTACAATATCTACAATTCAATTCTACTGACTCTCCCCCAGTTCACACCGAGACCCATTCACCCATCAGCCCTGGATTCTGTACCTAACCTAGTTTCTGATGCAGTAACACTTGCATTTTCATAATCTTATTCTGCTGAGGGCCTCACCCTGATGTCACGCCTCTAATTTGTTACTTTAACTCAATCCATTTAAAGTAATGATCTAAATTGTTTCTTTTCCACAACGTCAACTTCTGTATTTGAAGTGAATGTGTTTTCCTCTGTTATTCTCCGTGACCATGATTAAAAGCTCTGTGTGTCAGTGATGCCAGACTTATGTAGATTCAGAATCAAGGAACATGTGCACCATGCGTTATTGTTCAGTTCCCAGTGTACGGCTCTCCATGTTGGACAGGATGTTTGAGCATCTTTGACATCCTTCTTTGGAAATTGTCCAAAAACAGAAATTGCTGAAGATGTTGCAGCATCTTCTGTAATGGATGCAGTGTTTAACTTTTAGGTCCAGTGACCCTCTACAAAGCTCCCAGTTTCTAAAGCAAGTTTGGTATTTTTATTACCAGTATCCATAGTTAGTTTTTTGCGAAAATCTGTTCTGTGCCTATTCATTTCTGCAGAAACTCCAAAGATCTGTCAGCATCTGCAGAGACAGAGAAACAGCGTTTGCATTTCAAGCCCAGTGTGACACTTCTTCACAACTGAAAAGCATTGGAAACTTGGCTTTTAAATACCTTGCCCGAGGTGGGAGACAAGTCACAGGGGAAAGAGGGCGTGGCAAAGATATTCCGGCTTTCAGCAGTGGTGAACGAGAAGATTATATAAAATGGGTTTAAATTAAGATGTGACTGGGGGAAAGGGGTTCTCTCTATCGAGTGCAAGATAAAGAAGACACAATCATACAAGGTCATAGGGAGGCCAGGAGGGAGAATGTTGACTATGTGGCATATAAAGATCTGGCCATAATTACGTTTTCACTGTCGAGATCATCACCTCCTTTAGACAAAGGATATCAAGTGCTTGACTTCTTATTGGCACTAGTAAGCGTTTCATGCTGCTTGAGTTTTGTAATAGGGAGAAAAAACAAATCACAGTATGCAGTTTGGGCTGAGTATTATTTACCTGTCATGTTTACTCTCGTTTCAAATTTGCAGTATTTATCTTTAAATGCTTGTTCTTGAAGTTAGTATTGGATGGAGTTTGAGGGATGGTTGAGGGATGACATTATAGAAGTTTCTAAAATCATGAGAGATATGGATAGCGTGAATAGCCAAGATATTGCCCACGGGATGGGGGTGTTCAGCCATAGTAGGCATTGGTTTAAGGTGAAAGGTGGAAGAATTAAAAGGGACGAAGGGGCAACGTTTTTACACAGAGGGTAGTGTGGGTATGAAATGAACTGCCAGAGTACGAGTGCTGGATGCCAGTACAGCTACAACATTTAAAACTCATTTGTATAAAACATATGAATGGAAAACATTGAGAGGCATATGGGCCAAATGAAAGCAGATGGGACGAGCTTAATTTGGAAAACCTGGCCAGCATAGACATTTAGAAAAGCTTCACGCAGAGTCAGTGGGGGTCTGTAAAAGGGAAATTATATTTTTCCCTGTAAAATCATGCAAGTATTTCTGGAGATGCCTGAGAATGTAACAAGCGGACTTGATACAGGGGATCTGTTAGAACACCAGGCTTTCCAGGGTTTTTCCACAAGGTATTACAAAATAAAAGTTCTTACACAAGTCAGAAGCTTGTAGGATGATGTAGGATGTATTAACATGGGATGATGATTGCTTAACATATAGAAATCGGAGAGTCAGGATTAATGGATCTTCATGATAAAGGTGTATCTGCTGGAGGACCACGGCTATCAGTACGATGACATCAGTTAGTTAAACTCTATATTGATAGCCTGAAGGAGGGAGCTGAGTGCAATTTACATCCGAGTTTGAGAACAATACTGAGAATCAAAATGCAGGCTGTTATTTAATGGAGACGACTTCCAGAAAAGGAACAGTACAAAGGGATTGGAGTGTTCCTGTGTATGAAACATAAAGTCAGCATGCTGATGCAGCACGTAACTAAGTTGGTTCAATAGCCGGCATCCAGGGATGAAAGGGTGGTGTTACTGCGAATCTCTAAAACGATGAGGTGATTATTCATTCGGGTTTAAATGAATGAGGAGAGATACAGATGAAAAATACAAGTAACATAAGGGACTTGAGAAGGTAGATGTTGAGACGTTGTTACCATTCCTGAGTGGAGTCTCAAACACGAGGACATAGATACCGAATATGGAACATCGATTTCTCTCTGAGATTCAAAGTGATATCTTCTCTCAGAAGGTAGTGAATGTCTGGAATTCCCTGACCCAGAGAGGTGTGGAGGGATACAAGGAGTAGGCAAGAAAGTAGAGTTAGACCTGGAGTAGATCAGCCATGTTCATATTAAATGACAGGGCAAGCTTGAGGGTCCAAATAGCCTACTCTCGTTCCAATTTATTAATTTCACATGTTATGCTTTTGCAAAGTAACTGGTTATTTTCCCGGAAGTTGTGTTATGTAATGCTACATTCGGGTGAGCAGAGAATTTGTTTGAGTTAACGCTGGGTGGGGTATGGGGGCTGTATTCACACTAAATCTGGGTCTGTAACACGACCCACATCTGGAGCAGACGTTGCAGAGAGGGGAAGCCTGGAAACAGGGATTGGGGGTAAGTGTCCCTTCCTGACCCAGCCTGGATTTTCCAAGTGCATTTCCAAAACTGCACCTAACCAACAGAGTGGCCTTGATCTGCCCCTGTGTGCCTGGTCCGAAGGGCAGAATGGAACATCACAACATAGGGCTGAGGGACATGAGTGGACTATTCGGCCCTTTGACACTACTCCACCAGTAAATAAGGTCGTGGCTCATCTCATTATGGTCCCAGCTGCACTTTTCTCTCCTTGCACCATTATCCCTGATTCACCTGTCTATGGAAAATCAGACGAAGCCAGCCTCGATATAATATAAAGATTCAACCATCTCAAACTTCTTGGAAAGAGAATTCCCACTGAATGAATTCCCACTTTGTGATTATTTTTCTCACTCCAGTTGTGACTGAGGATGGAGGGTGTCACTTTTTCCTTTTCTAGTCCCACGTTTCCACTGCTCACAACAAATTTTCAATGTAACCAGGTTGGTGATATGGCCGGTAATAAATGTCTCAGACTGGGTCAGGTTCAGTGATAAGAACAAGTCAGGTAGATTTCTTTAGTCAGTCACAAGTTACTAACAGAACTAACAGAGAGATATGTTGAATCTGTGTGTAGCACTGCTGCCTCACATCACCAAGGAGCTGGGTTCAATTCCAAACTCAGGGAAACTTCTATGTGGTTTGAACATTCTCCCCATGCCTGTGTGGGTTTCCTCCCAGTGCTCCAGTTTCCTGCCACAGTCCAAAGATGTGCAGTTTAAAGTGGATTGCCCATAGTGCCCAGGGAAGTGTAGGTTAGATTGGTTAGTTATGGGAAATGCAGGGTTACATGGATAAGATTGGGGGCACGTCCAGGTGGGATGCTGTTTGGTGGGTAAGTGTGGACTTAATGGACGGAATTTGCTGCCTCCACACTGTAGAGGTTCTATCACAATGACAATAAATTTGCACTTTACAAACACCCAGTGGATACATACTAATCCACGCTTATCAAGGTCTTGTATGTTTCAATCTCATTCCAAGAGTAACCTGTTAAAGCCTTTATAATATAAGCCCTTCATCCCAGGAATACGTGAAATGAAATATCTCCGAACTGCTTCCAATGTAATTATATCCTTTCTCAGATAAGGAGACACAAAAAACTAATCTCACACTCAGATCATAATGTTTATAATTGTTTTCTCAAAGTGCTGTTCTTTCTTGGAAACCTCTTCCCCACAGACCATTGCAGGCAGAGATACTGAATATTTTTGAGGCACAGACGGAAGGTTCATAAATAACAACAGAGTCAAGGATTATCGAGGAATGGGCAGCAATGTGCTGTGTGGGGGGAGATGTAGGCAGTGGTATCAAATAACACGGCTTCAGAACCTCCAGGAATAAATGCAAAATGAAATGATAATATCGATAAAATGTTAAGGGGAATACAAAATGGCGGAGATCCAGAAGGTCTGCTTTGCTGGGCTCTGCATCAACACACGGGCAAAGTGGTTCTCTAACCCACCCATCCAAGCCGTTTACTTAAAATTCAGCACTAAAAGAGCGATAGAATCTTTAGTGATCCAGATTTGTCAAAGGGCAATGACAAAACACGGGAAAGGATCGAGTCAGTTCCAATTCATGGTGCACCCGTCAGAAGCATAGAGCATACCTGAAGCTGTAGCTGCAACCCACTCTGCTCTTCAATAGACCCAGTTACTCACCAGGTCTTGGTCACTGAGTTCATCAAGTTACGTTACATGATTGACGGCATGATTGAAGAACAGTTCAGCCGTGGCTAGAGCCGCTCTCAGCCGTGCTCCAAAAACATGAGCAGCAACTTGACAGACTTGGAAACAGGACAGACGATGCCAAGTGCTGAACTGAAGCGGCAGAGACCGTGATCGATTCCTCTCGGGAGAGGATCCTCGCTCTTGAAAAACAGGTCTGCACCTTAACTGAACAAGATGACGACCTCCAGAACAGGGGCAGGATGAAGAATAATCACATCGTCGGTTTGTTGGAGCGGACAGAAGGTGGTCAGCCGGTGAGTTCTTTCAAGAACTGGCTGCAGCGATCCCTTCACTTCGAAACTGAGGAGGGTGAAGACTGAGACAGTTCATCAGATTACGGCGCGGTAGTCAGACTCAGACTAACGCCTTCATCCTGTCCTTGCACAATTACTTAGTTATGGGGATGAACAAAAGGGATGGAAGCTTTCAGAACCCAGGGGAAAGATCCGATGGGTTTAATTCACTAGAGCTCCAGGATTATGTTCTTTCAGGACTCTTCAGCGGCGGTGATTCAGGAAAGAAAATCTTTTGATGAGATTAAGAGAAGTGCAAGGGAATTCTGATTCAGTATTCCTTACGGTACCCAGCGGTGCTCTGTATTGCTTTCAATGGATCCACAAACTCATCTGACTCTCCAGAGAAAGCGAAAACTTTATGGGCATTTTAAAGTAAGCTGGATATTTAGATATTGCTGAAAATGTGTTGCTGGTTAAAGCACAGCAGGTCAGGCAGCATCCAAGGAACAGGAAATTCAATGTTTCGGGCCAGAACCCTTCATCAGGAATTTCCTGATGAAGGGCTCTGGCCCGAAACGGCGAATTTCCTGTTCCTTGGATGCTGCCTGACCTGCTGTGCTTTAACCAGCAACACATTTTCAGCTCTGATCTCCAACATCTGCAGACCTCACTTTTTACTCTTGGATATTTAGATAATCATGTTTCTCCTAAAGACATTTTGTTGAATTTTTCTAGTATTAACCAGTATTAAATTATAGCTGGGACTGGGTGGAGTACTCATTTTTAACTTCTTCGTTAGTATTACTACTCTTTTTCTCCTTCTTTACTTGTGTCTGGGGTGCAGCTCAAGCTGGAGGGAGTTACAAAGGTAGTTGTGATGGCTGAGTGCTAATCGAAGGGCAGTTCAAGCCTGGTTTTTGTTGTTAATTGCCCAGGATTCCATATTGGTAGCGGGCACAAGATAAAGTTTTAAGGTATGTAAGCGTCCCCAGTTGGCGGGGGAGGTAAATTCTCCTTTCGAGTGTCATTGGAACTTTGGATTTTATTTTGTTCTTTGGTTTTTTTTTATGTTTTTAGCTTTGGAAAGTTTTGAGAGCTTGTTAGATGTAGTAGTTTTAGTTTGTACAGTTTTTAGGCTCGATGAGTCTTCTTCATTAATGATCAGCGATGTGTAATTCGATGTGAAACTCTAGAGTTGAAATGTTGCTACAATGTGTTATGGATAATTATATGCTTAAATGGTGTACCTGGAACATTAAGGGGAGCCATCTGCCAGTCAAGAGGAAAAATGTACTTTCTAGTCTTAAAACTAGAGGGTGGATGTTGTCCTATTTCAGGAGATGCACCTTGATGACAAGGAACATTTTGACGTTACAGCAGGGCGGGTTTGGTCGGGTTTATTTCTCGTCTTTTAATACTAGGCATAGGAGAGAAGCCATGCTAGTTAGAATGTATCTTCCATGAACTATGGGAAATAATACTGTATTTTGAACGATTCTTGCCCCACCCACTAAATGCCCAGCGCACCCTCTTAAAATCCTGGTAGATGCATTTCCAAAGTAAGTTATCTTGCATCGTGGCACATATTGTCGAAGGAGATTTCAACTGTCTTATGGCCAAAGGTCCCCCAATATCCTCGTTATAATGTAAGCAATTAGTGGGTCTGTGTGCAGAACTAGAGCTGGTGGATGTCTGGAGGCAGATCGACCTCACAAGTAGCAATTTTAATTTCTTCATTAACCCGCACAAATGCCACACAAGGGTTGATCTCTTCCCCATCCCTGAAACAATCTTAAACATGGTGGCATCCTGCTACAATTGGGAATATTAAGCCAACATACCTGCCCCAGAAGTGGGATAGAAGTCACATAAGATTATGTTGTATGCAGATGAGGGTTTTATGTTTTTGTCAATTCCCACAATTTCGGCAGCTCACGTGATGTAATGCATTAATTCGCTTGTCGCCTTTTCTTGCTATAAGATTAATTTTACAAAGTTTCTGGCCATGCCTATGGGAGGTCTGAGGGAAATACCTGATATTGAAGGTAAACCCTGGTTTCCTTTTAAGTGGTTACGGGAGTGGGGAGTTTCTCTATTTCGGTATATTGATTACATCCGTTTTTGAAAATGTATTTAACGTGAACTATGTCCATTTGTTTGACAAAATTATACAAGAACTTCAAAGATGGGATGCACTTCCAACATCCTGGCTAGGTTGGATAGCTGTTCTTAAAATGAATGTCCTTCCTTATTTGCTACACCCCGTGTGCATGCTTCCTTTGATGTTTCCCAGGCAGATATTAAGAGACTTAATGGCTGGGTTAGCTCTTTTATTTGGCATCATGAGCGACTCTTTATCAAGCTAACCAAATTGCAACTACCCCACAGAGTGTGGGGAGTAGATGTCCCAGATTAAAAGCTATCAAATAAGCTTTTAATTATCCTATATTAGTGTCTGGGACGTTGAGGACTCAGCGTCAATACGGTTAGATTTTGAACCCTCTCAGACAAAGTGAATCCTTATTAGTCTGTTGTTCTGAGACAACAGTAGTTATGGAGCATTGTCATAAACCAAAAAGTATCAATAAAGTTAAAGCATGAATGACAATGCATCAGTTCGAGGACAATTTACGATGCAGCATGTTGGCTCAGTGGTTAGCATTGCTGCTTCACAACACCAGGGATGTGGGTTCAATTCCACCCTCAGGTGACTATTTGTGTGGAGTTTGCATGGGTTTCCTCTGGGTGCTCTGGTTTCCTTCTCCAGTCCAAAGATGTGAAGGTTAAGGGGATTGGCTATGGGAAATGAAGGGTTACTAGGGTAGGGTGCAGGTTCTGGTGAGATGCTTTTTAAGGGCGGCACGGTGGCACAGTGGTTAGCACTGCTGCCTCACAGCACCTGTGGACCCGGGTTCAATTCCCGACTCAGGCGACTGACTGTGTGGAGTTTGCACGTTCTCCCCGTGTCTGCGTGGGTTTCCTCCGGGTGCTCCGGTTTCCTCCCACAGTCACAAAGATGTGGGGGTCAGGTGAATTGGCCAAGCTAAATTGCCCGTAGTGTTAGGTAAGGGGTAAATGTAGGGGTATGGGTGGGTTGTGCTTCGGCGGGTCAGTGTGGACTTGTTGGGCCGAAGGGCCTGTTTCCACACTGTAAGTCTAATCTAATACAGTCTTAACCATGTTTCTTACCCCTATGATGGTATACCAAGTTGTCAAGTGGGGATAATGGATTCCAGATTTAAACTGTGGGCAGCCAGGGGTGTACCTTGCTTGAGTGATTTAGAACTGGTAGAATCCCTACAGTTTGGATACAAGCCCTTGGGCCCAGCAAGTCCACGTCGACCCTTTGAAGAGTAGCCCACCCAGAACCATTCCCCTACCATCCTGTATTTACACTGACTAATGCCCCAATCTTTACATCCCAGAACACTATGGGTGCTTTATCAACAGCCAATTCATCTAACCTGCGTATCTTGGATCTTGGTGCTGTGAGGCCGCAGTACTATCTATTGAGCCACCACATTTCATTTGAGGAGAAAGAATGATATCCTTTGATCAAATAACTCGTAAGTATGGACTACCTAGTAGAGTCCTCTTCTGTATTTTGTTCCAGATCAGAGAATTGCTGTAAAAAAAACACACACACTTTTAACCTACTCTTACAGATCTGATAGAGGGAAGAGGGTGTCTATTGCTTAGAATACACTCTCTGTCAGTACCCTTTATCATTGGTTGGAAAGTGTCCCCTCAGACGAGACTGTACAGCTTTGTGTTGTCTGCGAGAGAGACTTGTGGGTTCACAACACTTCGGAGACAAGGGAGGATATTTATGAAAATGCTGGAAGGATTTTGATCTGTAATAGGACACATTCCATGCAGTTGAAAATTATTCATAGGGTCTATCTGACTCCAGATTGTCTCTCAAAATGCATAGTGGGATTATCTTCATCATGTTCTAAATGCAGAATGACTAGAGGCACTCTTACTCATTGCTTGTGGTCCTGTTGCAGGCTTCATCTATGTTGGAGCACTGTGTCAAGTGTGATATAATGGGTCTTGGGGACTGAATTGGAGATGGACCTGGTTTCTCCTTTCCTGGGCCTGCCCAGGGTACTTTACACAGATGTAGATGTGAAAGAAATCATATCCTTACTTTCCGTGCTAGGACAAATATGTGTTGTGTTGGATGTCTGATCCCCGACACCCCACCCACAACCACCCACCCAACCGTGCCTGTTGGTTCGTCGTAAGCTCTCCATGGAGAATATCCCTTTGGACTTTCTCACCAGTATGGTGCACCAAAAAACATAGCTATATATAAGACACAGCAGCCCTTTTTGGATTACTGCGATACAGGCTTATCTGCCACTCTAAGAAGGGCTTTTATACAGCCATGATGATATTGTTTAATGAATCTAATATCCAGAGACGAAAAACTATGAACATAAAAGTATGCATCAGTTAATGCTCTTGATGAACGAGAGCTATCTTTATGTTATGCTGAGCTGTATTATTTATTCATTATTTATTATTTAGTTTTGTTTTTTTCTTCTGTCTGTGTAGTGTTTTAACTTGTTTTGTATGTACATGCAATTGGAATTTTTTTCAGTTATTTGAGTTGTGTTGTTATTGGTTTATTATAATATTAAAAATTTCTTTATCAATAACAATATTTTTAATTTAAAATGCTAACATTGATAGAATAGTCTCCCAGAGGAAACTCATTAGAGAGACCACTCATGGTGGTTTATCCTGAGGGTCACCTCATCTCGGGTGATGGGGTGAGGGTGAGAGAGCGTCCCGTTCATGGTAACCTCTGTCAGTGTGAGGAACTGAACCTGCGCTGTTGGCCTCCCTCTACATCACAAACCAGCCGTCCCCAGCCAACTGAGTGGGAGAATTATGTAGCTGTTACAGAGAGAAAAAATCACAGACAAAGTGTAAGAGAAACATTCATAACAAGGAAGGTTGTACAATTCAGATATCGGTCAAGATAAAGGCTGAGGGTAAAAACGTTCTCTGCTCGAAATTGTATTTTATAACAAGACGTGTTTAGAAGCTCTTTTTGGTTTAATATCATTAAGGTGAGTCAAGTGACATAACCAGAATTACTAACTGTGATTGGATATCTATAAACATAAAATAAGTGTATATTTTTGTTCGGTCTGTGTACAGCATGCTGACCGTTGCATGCAAGTATAAAATGATGGAATATATTGTTAGGTATCCGTAACCATGGGAAATGCCCTCAAACAGGCGCTTGAAAAAACCCAGGATAAAAGTGCCTGAGTGCTGTCTGGCCATGGACAGGACCCAGGGGGTTGAATGGTTGAAAGTTCCTGTAACATGGAGCTGAGAAGACCATCAGTTCAGCGGGGACCTTATTAAATGCTAGACCACGATTAAAGGACTGAATGGCCTCAGCATGGTTTGAATTGTGTGTGATTTGAAAAACGTACTTCTCTACTCCTTCCTCTTATGTGTTACACACTGGGACACTGCCATTTTCCTGAAACTGGGAATCATTTGGAACATTATCTGGAACATTCCATAATCGGCATTCGCCAGAATATTCTATAACTGTGTGGGATGTTTTGCAAAGGCGAGAGATAGAGAGAGAGAGTAAGCGTTGCATGCAGTTGTGAGAGTGGGGTAGCTGTGATCACAGATATACAGTGATGTGAGGGAGGAAAGAGAATACGGTGACACTCATCCTGACAGAGCAGGGAAGGTTATTGATGCTGGTCCTGTATTACTGGACATTTCTTCAGACCTCAAATACTGCACTGAGCTGGGCGGTGAACTCAGACCATGCTTGGTGGGTCTAGTGCTGTGGCTCCTTCTGGGAAGAGAATGTTCTCCCTCTGTCCTCGCCCATCTAATACACCCGCCATGCTCCGGCAACAAACCATGTGTAATTGTCCCTTATCTGCCAATCTGCCATTTCCCTGCCCTTGCTCTGTATCCACCTAATGCTTTCCTATCTGTGTATTTGTCCAAATGCCTTTTCAATGTTGTTATTGTACCCACTTCAATCACTTCCCCTGGCAGCTCAGTCCATGTGGGTACCACACTCTGCGTAAAAAAGATGACCCTCAGGTTCCTGTTTATTTTTTTCCTCTCCAAACATGAACAGATGTCCTCTCGTCTTCGATTCCCCAACCTTGCAAAAAATTGAAGTATTCACCCCTGAGCACGTCTCTCATGATTTGATAAAATCTATGCTTCTATAAGAACCCTCTCAGTTCTCTACGCTGTAAAGAAATAAGTTCTAACCTGTCCAAATTCTCCCTATAACTCAACCCTTTAGGCCAAGAAACATCTTTGTAAATTCCTTCTACATTCTTTTTTGTTCAATAATATCCTTTCTAGAGCAAGGTGAACAAAACTGAACACAATACTCCAACTGCAGCCTTACCAACATTCTGTACAACTGCAACATAACGTTCCAACTTCTATACTCAATGCCCTGAGGAAGGCCAGTGTGCCAACAGCCTTCTTCACTGTCCTGTGTAGCTGTGACTCAAATTTGAGATAACCATGCACCTGATCTCCAATGTCCTTTTGTTCCACTACACTCCTTAAGTCCCTTTCATTCATCATTAAACTCCTACCTGGATTTGACTTTCCAAAATGCAAGACGTCACACTTATCTATATTAAACTCCATTTGCTAATTCCGTCCCACTTTCCCAGCTGGTCAACGTACTGCTGCAATTTCTGATAACGTTCCTCGCTATAAACGATGTCTCTAATTTTAGTGTCATCTGCACACATACTAACCTTGCATTGTGCACTCTGGTCCAAATCATTGATATAGATAACAAACAGCAATGGGCCCAGGACCGACCCCTGAGGTATTCCAATTGTCACAGGCTTCCAGTCCGACAAGCATACCTTCACCATAGCCGTTTGCTTCATAACGTCAAGCCAAGTGTGTCGCTAATTTGCCAGTTCACCTTGGATTTCATGCGATCTAACCTTCTAGAGCGGCCTACTATGTGGGTCCTTATCAAAGGTCTTGCTGAAATCCAAATAGAAGATGTCTACCACCCTGCGCTCGTCAACGCCCCTGGTCACTTCCTCAAAAACCTCTTACAAAATTTGTAAGACAGGATCTGCCACGCACAAAACCATGCTGACTGCTCCAAGTCAAACTCTGTATTTCCAAATGCATGCACATTTTATCTTTCAGAAGATTCTCAAGTGGTTTAGCGAAAACAGGTGTGAAGCTTACTGGTCTATCTTTCCTGGGCTTTTCTTTGCAGCCATTCTTGAATAAGTCACAACGTTTGCTACCGCCCAGACTTCCGGTATCTTGGCCCGTAAGCTTTATCTCTAGCCTCTTGCAGTCCTCTTGGATGTATCTGGTCAGGACCAAGAGATTTGTCTCTAATATGTCCAACAGAAACTCTACTGTGATATGGACAGTACCAAGATTTGACAACTAACCTCCTAAGGGTCACAGGTCTTCATGTCTTTCTTCATGGTAAACACAGAGGGGAAATTGAGGAACTCACCAATCTCTTGAGGTTTTACACATGCATGCCTATTTTGTATTTTAAAGCATCCTATTCTCTCCCGAGTTGTTCTTTATCTTTACTATACTGAATTTGGATTCACTCTAAATTTCTCAGCCAAGGCTATCCCATACCCCCTTTCACCTTGCTGATTTCCTTCTTCAGTAAACTCCTCTATCCCTTGTATACCTCCAGGGATTCCCTTGATCCGAGCTGCCTGAACCTGAGCCACGCCTCCTTTTTTTCTGGTCAGAGCCTCAATATCTCTTGACATCCAGGGTTCTCTCTTCCAGTCTCACATTGCCTTCACCCTCACAGGAAAATGGAAACCTTGAACTCGAGCTATCTCACTTTTAAAACCCTCCCACTTGCTCAAAATCCTTTTGCCTCGAAACAAACAACTCCAATCATCCCCTGCAATCCCCTGTCTAATTCCAACAACATACGCCTTGCCAAAATTTAAAAGTTGAATCTGTAGATCAATTCTGACCCTCCCATAACTATTTTAAAATTAATACAACTCTAACCACTTTTCCCAAAATGCTCCCCCACTTTATCTCCACCTATCCTGCCCTATTTCCCAACAGTAGGTCGAATTTGTTCCTTCCCGAGTAGGTTATTCTATATATTGATTGTGGAAACTTTCCTGAACACACTTAACAAATTACGTTCCATCTAAGTTCTTAACCATCTGGAAGTCCCAGTCTATGTTCGGAAAATTGAAATCAACTATTATAACAATCCTGTTTCTCCTGCAAGTCTCCCCAGTCTCCCTGTATATTTCTTCCTTAATTCCCATTGTTAATTTGGAGGCTTATATTGCAACCGCTATAACATTACCATCCCCCTCTAACGACTTCGTACCATTCACGAAACATCATTGGATATTATCTCAGTTATTTCAACTTTAAATACTGATGTGATACTCGCCTTAAACTGTTTCCATTGACGTTTCTCCATCGCAGGCATAGTGGAGATATGGAGCTGTAAATGGATTGGAGCTGCACATTCTGTCACTTCCAACATTTGGCTGCAAGTTTCCCCACACTGGGCAGCGACCTAATACAGTGTTACCGAACAATGCTACATGCCTGGATTGAGATAAGAACGAACAAGTGCAGTCTGCACAGCTCCCCACGCTGGACATTTAGCCCATGATAATAGATCAAGCATTGGTGTGGGCTGCACAGAGTTCCATTCTGGGTATTGCTGGGTTGCATTCAGCAGTACGCTAGTCGGATCTACTCAATGCTCCATCCTGAAAGTATAATGGATGGAGTGGTTATGAGAGTTGGATTGCGAATGTGAGAGAGCTAAACATCTGGCAATACCTTTATTTTTTGTTTTCAATCTTGTGTTTGGACCCTGTGTCCCAGCCTCGAGCAGCTGAATGACTGCCTCCTCTTCCTGTGTCCCCGTCCTGTTCCTGTGACCCAGTCTCGCGGAGTTGAATGACTGCCTCCTGTTCCTGTGTCCCATTCACGAGCAGTTGAATGACTGCCTCCTGTTCCTGTGTCCCAGTCTCGAGCATGTTGAGTCACTGCCTCCTGTTCCTGTGTCCCTAATCGATGTTGTGTGAAAGTAGATGTCCTCCTCCTGCTCCACAGTAACAGGCTCCAATAGGTCTGTGCTCAACTGCTGCTTCTGTGGAATGGAGTTGTGGGACTGAAGCCTCTTCACATTCTTTACCGTTTTTCTTGAGTAAAAGCCCTTATCCTGTTTCTGTAAAACACCATCAAAATCTGAATGATTTATTTTTGTACTTGACTGTCAGTAATTGAGCAAACAAGCTGACTGGCAGTATTCAGAAGCGGAATAACCACCTTCTGTTCCCATGTTAAACACTCAAGGGTCAATAGACTCTCAGAGATGTACAGCACAGAAAAAGATCCTGCGGTCTGGTCATCCATACAGACCAAATATCCTAAATTAATCTCGTTCCCCCTTGCCAGCAGTTGGCCCATCTCCCTCTAAACACTTCCCATGCATGTATCCATCCAAATCCTTTTTAAAAGGTGTAACTGTACCTGCCCCCACTACCTCTTTTGGCTGTTCAATCCTTACACACAGAAGTGTCTGTGTGAAAATGTTGTTTTAGCGTCCCTTTTTAAATCTTTCTCCTCTCACCTTAAACCTTTGTCATCTATATTTGGACTCGTCTATCCTGGGAAAAGACATTGACTGTTTACCTTATCTATGACCCTCATGATTTTATAAACCACTTTAACGTCACCCCTCAGCCTCAATACTTGAAAATAGCCCCAGCCTATTCAAACTCTCCCTGTAACTCTAACCCTCCTACACCTGCAGTATTCTTTTAAAACTATTCTGCACCCTTTCAATGTTGACAACATCTCCCCGACAGCAGGGAGACCAGAATTAAAGGCAATATTACAAAAGTGGCCAAATATCCTGTACAGATCCAACACGTCATGCAAATGCTTAGAGTCAAAGCACACACCAATAAAGGGAAGATCACCAAGTGCCTTCTTCACTATGTTGTCTACCTATGACGGTACTTTCAAGGAACTGAAAACCTGCACCATAAGGTGCCTCACAGGACAGCGATCTGGGTTTAATTCCATCCGTGAATGACTGACTGTGTGGTGTTTGTACATTTTCCCCGTGTCTGTGTGAGTTTCCTCCGGGTACTATGTTTTCCTCTGACAGTATAGAGATATACGGGTAAGGGTAGATTGACCATCCTAAATTGTGCATGGTACCCTGGGATGTGTGGGCGAGGTGGCTTAGCCATGGGAAATGCTGGCTCAGAGGGAAAGGATAGGGGTTTGTCCAGTGGGATACTGTTGAGAGGATCGGTGTGGACTCGATGGGTAGAATAGCCTGTTTCCTCACTGTAGGGATTCCATAATTTCTATGGAGTTATCCTTGATTGGCAACTTTCAACAGGACCCTACCTATACTTCATCCTCTGATATTTCTTGCCAAAATGCAACACCTCACATTTATCTAAAATAAACTCCATCTGCCACTCCTCGGCTCACCTAATCAACGCCTCATTATATTCTGAGACATTATTCTTCACTGTCGACGTTACCACCAAATTTGGAATTATCTACAAACTTACTGACCATACTTCACTTACTCAAGTACAAATGATTTGCATAAGCAACAAAAGACTCACTATTGATCTTTGTGGCACGCCAATAGTCACAGGTCTCCAAGTTCAATGAACAAATGTCCACTGTCACGCCCTATCTCCAATATTCAAGAAAAAATTGGGCCTAAATGACGAGCTTTCCAGGATTCCCGGCTGTCTAACCTTGATAACTAGTCTACCATGTAGAACATTTTGGTTTTCTTACTGAATTGCATAAAGATAACATCCACTGTCCTGCCATCATCAATCATCTTCTTCACTTCCTCAACAAATTCCACCCAGTCAGTGAGAGGTGATCTCCAATGTACAAAGCTCTCTTCAGTCCTTGTCTTTCCAAATGCATATACATCCTTTCAATCAACCACCCTCCCCCCCCCCCCGCCACCCCCGCCCCCACGGCCAACAATTTAGTCACCATTGACGTCAGGCTCACTAATCTATAGTTAGCTGTATTTTCCTTACTTTCTTAAATAATGACACTATGTTAGCAGCCCTCCAGTCTTTTGACGCCTCACCAGTGTAAATCAATAATACAGATATATCAGCAAAAGACTTGAGCAATCTCTTTCCGAGCTTCCCACAAACTTCTGGGATACAACTGATCAGGTCACAGGGATTTGTTCACCTTTGTATGTTTTAAAATGTCCGATATCTCCTTGTAATACAGATACTATTCAAGATAACACTATATATTTCTTCCTTCTCTCACTGTTGTAAGCTCCTCTACATTAAATACTGAGGAGAAATACTTGTTTAGTAACCCTTCCATCTCCTATGGTTACGCACATAGGTAGCCTTACTGACCTGTAAGGTGCCCTATTCTCTCCCTAGTTATTATTTTGCCATTAAAGGACGTGTACAGTTGCTTCAATGCCTCCTTAACCCTATTTCTAAAGCCATCTCATGTCCATATTTTTCTGGCTGAAGTTCCCCATTGACTATACACTTACTTCCCTTTTCCCCCTCTCGGGACTCACTTGATCTCAGCTCTGTTTACCTGACATATGCCTCCTTCCTTATCTTGACCAGAGCATCAATATATCTAGCCATCCAGCACTCCCTGCACCCATCAGCCTCGCCCATCTCACCAATAGGAACACGATGGCTCTGGACTCTCTGACACCAAGTTCTAATCGCCTTGCATTTTCCAACCATCCCTTTACCTGCGAATAGGGTATCCTAATCAGCCTTTCACAGGGCTCACCTAACACTTTCAAAATTGGCCTTATTGAAATTTAGAACTTTAATGTTTACATCAGGTCTTTCCTCTTCCACAACTAGTTTGAAACTAATATTTATGTGTAACAGATTTGAAAGTTAAATAAACACTTCCTGCCCTCTGGAACAGGTTCGAGAGGCTGAATTGGCTCCTCCTGTCCCTCTGTAATAGACTGGAGAGGCTGAATGACCTCTTCCTGTCCCTCAGAAATAGACTCAAGAGACTTCATGGCATTCTCCTGTCCCTGTGTAACAGACCCGAGACGTCAAATGACACAACAACCCGTGGATTACGCACTGCTGGTAAACTGTATCTAATGGGGGTCCAACCATTCTCAGTTACAGAAACACAGAGAACACAATGTACTCCAGGTGCCCTCTCAGTAACACCTCATACAGCTGCAGTGACACATCCCTTTGTTATGAATGATTCTGTTGGCAAAATGTGCCAATATTCCAGTTTTCCACCTTTTCAAGTAGCAACAGACTAATATGGGCTGAATGGCTTTCTCTTATCCCTCTGTAAGTTGCCCATAGGGACAGAATTGTTTTGGCCAGTTCCTGAGCAGCAATCTCAATGCTCTGTCTCAAGGTTATGAAAGTATTTGATAACAGGGCATTAAAACCAGGAGTAGCCTCACACTGGTCAATAAGTACCGTACGTTGTGTTCAGGTATCTAGAAACTTGCCCAATAGACTTTTTTTTATGCAGCCGATCTGTTTTTTTTTTATAACTGCCTCTTTTCATAAACAGAGTGGGACATATATAGACTGCTGCAGTGTTCTGTTAATATTCTCATATACAAGGAAAAAAAGATTAAAAAGTTTGAAAGATTTATGGTCCATCCCTCAGCAACCCTCAACTATTCCATCCAAAATCAGTAAATGAAAAGTGATATATGGAACTGGTTAACTGAGTCTGTTTGTTCAGTGACTGTGATTAATGCCAACCTCCATCGATTCTAATTATCCCAGTGGAGAATTTCCATCTTTTAATGATAAATGGCCTCCATACAATGTGTCAACCCATAACATGAGCGGGAGCATCACCGAGAGCACTGCCGGGGATCAGCAGATCCAGAGAGAGGGGGAGGAGAGATCAGACTCTTTGGAGAGAACATTAGACGGGAATGTTCCAACAATGGATCAGAATTTGAGAACATTAGACTGGAATATTCCAACAATGGATCAGAATCTGGGAACATTAGACTGGAATATTCCAACAATGGATCAGAATCTGAGAACATTAGACAGGAATATTTCAACAATAGACAGGAGCTTATCATATTATGTTTGGTATCTTTCTGCATTTGATTGGTTGTCATGATCATCGCAGATCTATTACGCTCTTCTCATTTTTCAATACTTCTATTATCCCTTCCTGGCTATCGTTGGTGTTCCTGGTGAGTGTCACAGTCCAGATTTTGTTTTCTATAAACCAGTTATGACTGTATTACTGTTATTTCATATAGTCTACACTTTTGTCAAAATTATTGTTCCTGTGGAATCTCTCAATCCAGATATTCACTTTACAGACCACTACTAACTGACATCAATGAAGGTGTTCAATTACTGTCTCGCTCTCTGCTCTGGCAGTGTTACTCCGGGTCTCTATGTTGACCTATTCTGTTTCAGGGGACAACCACAATTCATTATATCATTGCCTTTGCTGTTAAGAGCATGGAGGTCATTGTCTACTGTTCTGGTTACAAACTCCACTTCCTCTACTGTTTCCATCCCATCCCTGGACAATATCTGCAGCAGAAGCAGACACGTCACAAATGTGGTAGATCCCTTTGACACTGAGCTGATTCTTGACACAATTCCTTGACCATTTCTAACTTGAAATACTCACCACTCCAGAATATGTCTCACTGGTTTATTCCATCTGCTGTTTGAATCTTGAGATATGAAATACAGTCTTAATGAAGGCAAGAATCTGCTGCTGATGCTCCCGGCTTCAAACCTGCCCAAACAAATCTGATTCAAACTCACACCAAACTCCCATCCATCTGTCATTCATGCACGCTGACGTATATTGCTGTTGTGTCTGGCAATGCCTTTATTTTAACATTCTCAAACACTTTACCTTATCTGTCCATGAAACTTCTCTCGTTCTCTCTGTTGATTAACAAAAAGCCTGCCAGTTGTTCGTATTTAAAATTGTTTTCTTCATGTGCATTCTTTCTCAGACAATGAGTTTCTCATTTAACCACGTCAATCACGCGCACACACACACTCTCTCTCTCTCTCTCCCTGATGAACACACACACACAAGCAGAGAGAGCTAACCTTCCCACTGTAGGCAGTAACCTGATGTGAATATAGTTAGCATATGATAGTAAAGTTTGCAATACTCTCATACTGGGCAGATAGTGCAATTTACTGAGCAACACGCGAGCATGATCTGCACAGCTCTCCGAAAGGGGCTGTCATCTTGTCCCAGTTTATGTTGTTTGTGGTGTTCTTTGAAGCAGATTCAGAATTTGATGTAACAAACCATTTCAGCTTATCTGACAATGCCTTTATTGAATGTTCTCGTTCTTGTAATTTTACTCACGAAGATCTCACTTCTCCAATTAGTCCCACTGCCCTGACTTTTTCCCCATATTTCCACAACATCTTTTCAGTAAATTAACTGTCTATTTCAGTCGTTAATGTGAATCTCTCTGTCCCTTTGTATCTTTCCCTGGCCTTGGGTTTTGGCTCCCTAGTGTATCGAGTGCTGGCATTGTGTAGCTCAGAAATAATGAAATGGGGTGTGATAAGCGGTTGTTCACTTCCTGGTATGTCCCATATGATGGTCCATGGATAGGCGTGTTTCAGAAGTTATGAGAAACATCCTTGTAACTTGGTCAGTACCTGTGGCTGTCCCTCTCTGCTGATCTTGCGATCAGTAACACGAGGTAGCCCACTGAGTAAAGGACCAGGCATCTAAATTGCCTGATAATGCTGTCACTTTTTTTTAATAAAATGTTATTTTATCCTTTTTATTTTAGTAAGAGATCTTAAAAGCCAAACTGCCTACTGAAAATGACTCAAGTAAATAAATTACGGGGCTTTTAGGGTTTTTAAAAATAAATTGTAGTACACTGGCCAGCTGGCACAGACCAGGCTTTCTAGGTTTCTTTTTATTGTAGCTATAACAATCACCAGGTGCTTGGGGTCCCAGAAGGTTGGAAGTTTTAGTAAATTATCCCGAGCTGCTATTCTCTCTGGAACCTCACTTGATGCTGTTTCCTCCTGGATTGGAGAACCGTATGCAGGAACACATGCCTGAATGTTCCTTTTTACCAAGAGGTGTGTTTAGGTGATCTTAGTATATTGGAAAAGTTCATTTGTAGAAGGTACTGCATCCATTATTCGGTTAAGATTTCCAATAGTTAAGTTATTCTAAATTCCTCCTCATTTTGTCTGGATTTTCATTAGAGTGTTTAAATATATTGCGTTTTACTTAATGGTGAGTGGTTTGACCAGTAGCATCACATCTGGAACTCCCACTTCACATCTACCTTTAAAATAAGGAAAGATCGGCATCCAAGGTACCTTCTTAAAATAGTTTGAGGCGGTCTGGTTGGTCTATAGCATACTGGGGTCTCTTGTCTGGTTCTAAGTCGATAATACCAAATTGGGTTTACAATTACAATCCATACAGTATGCAAACAGGCCATTCGACCCAACATGTCCACACCGACCCTACGAGGAGTAACCTACCCAGACCCATTCCTTTACCCTATTGTTACACATCTACCCCGACTAAGGCACCTAACCCACACATCCCTGAAAACTATGAACAATTTATCATGGCCAATACATGCACATCTTTGGATTGTGGGAGGATACCAAAGCATCCAGAATAAGCTCATGCCGACACTGGAGAGAATGCACCAGGAGACTATTGGGTTCAAAGGTCGCGTAAGGTAGTTGCTCGTGTCTTTTTTCTCGATGTTGAATTCGGTTGGTATTTTTTGTATAAAGATTCAGTCACCAAGAGTTCTCTGGGTGTGGAAAAGTGAAGTTGGGGGTTTTACAACAGGTAATGAAGGCAAAACTGTAGGAATTGACAGACAAGCTGGAGTTGGGTTTGCGATTGTCTGTGAGAAAATGTGAGATAATTACAGCGATAGCTCGGCAATTGCATTTGGTGGAAACGCCATCAGACTCTTTGGAAATGGCTAGAATTCAATTTCAAATGAGGCACCTTGAAAATGAGAAGGAATTGAAACAGTTTGAATTATGATGAAAAGTAGAAATAAAAGAAAGGGAAATGAAGAAGAACGAGAGAAAAGGACAGAAGAAAAGCAGAGAGTTTCAACTTAAAAAGTTAGCAATTAGAGAGGAAAGTTGACAGAGAAGGCGGTGATGAAGGTAGACGGTAGGCTGGATGTGGAGGTTAGTGAGGTTGAGCAACCCTATTGTAAACAATGGTCTAATGGGGATCTGTGTAAATGACTGTTCCTTAGTCCCAGTCTCGAACGGTTGAGTGACTGCCTCCTGCTCCTTTGTCACAGTCTCGAAGAGTTGAGTGACTGCCTCCTGTTCCTGTGTCCCAGTCTCGAACAGTTGAATGACTGCCTCCTGTTCCTTTGTCACAGTCTCGAACAGTTAAGTGACTGACTCCTGTTCCTTTGTCCCAGTCTCGAACAGTTGAGTGATTGCCTCCTTTCTCCGTGTACCAGGTTTCAGCAGCTGGGCGACTTCCTCCTAAGCAAAGTTTTGTGTAAGTAGATGTCCTCCTCCTGCTCCAGAGTAACAGGCTCCAATAGCTCTGTGCTTAACTGCTGCTTCTGTGGAATGGTCTCTTCACATTCTTTACAGCTTTTCTTGACTAAAAGCCTGTTTCTGTAAAACACCATCAAAATCTGAATGATGTATTTTTGTATTTGGCTGTCAGTAATTGAGCAAACAAGCTGACTGACAGAATTCAGAAGCTGAATAACCACCTTCTGTTCCAATGTTAAACACTTAATTGTCAATAGACTCTCAGAGATGTACAGCACAGAAAAAGATCCTTCAGTCTGATTATCCATACCGACCAACTATCCTAAATTAATCTCGTCCCCCTTGCCAGCAGTTGGCCCATCTGCCTCTAAACCCTTCCCATGCGTGTATCCATCCAAATGCCTTTAAAATGGTGTAACTGTACCTGCCTCTACCACCTCTTTTGGCTGTTCAATCCACACATACAGCAGTCTCTATGCGAAAATGTTGTCCCTCATGTCCCTTTTTAAATCGTTCCCCTCTCATCTTAAACCTTTTTCTTCTTTATTTGGACTCGTCTATCCAGGGAAAAGACATTGACTGCTCACCTTATCTGTGCCCCTCATGATTTTATAAACCTCTTTAAGGTCCCCACTCAGCAATAACATTTGAAAATATTCCCAACCTATTCACACACTCCCTGTAATTCTCACCCTCCAACACCTGTAACATTCTTTCAAATCTCTTTTGCATCCTTTCAAGTTTGACAACATCTTTCCGACAGCAGGGAGCCCAGAATTAAAGGCAATATTACAAAAGTGGCCAAATATCCTGTACAGATCCAACACGTCATGCAAATGATTAGAATCAAAGCACACACCAATAAAGGGAAGATCAACAATGGCTTCTTCACTATGTTGTCTACCTGTGACGGCACTTTCAAGGAACTGAGAACCTGCACCACAAGGTGCCTCACAGGACAGCGATCTGGGTTTAATTCCATCCATGAATGACTGACTGTGTGGTGTTTGTACACTCTCTCCGTGTCTGTGTGAGATTCCTCCGGGTACTATGTTTTCCTCTGACAGTATAAAGGTATCCAGGTAAGGGTAGATTGACCATCCTAAATTGTGCATGGTACCCTGGGATGTGTGGGCGAGGTGGATTAGCCATGGGAAATGCAGGCTCAGCGGGATAGGGTAGGGATTTGTCCAGCGGGATACTGTTGAGAGGATCGGTGTGGACTCGATGGGTAGAATAGCCTGTTTCCTCAGTGTAGGGATTCCATAATTTCTGTGGAGTTATCCTTGATTGGCGACTTTCAACAGGACCCTACCTATATTTCATACTCTGATATTTCTTGCCAAAATGCAACACCTCACATTTATCTAAAATAAACTCCATCTGCCACTCCTCGGCTCACCTAATCAACGCCTTATTATATTCTGAGACATTATTCTTCACTGTCGACGTTACCACCAAAATTGGAATTATCTACAAACTTACTGACCATACTTCACTTACTCAAGTACAAATGATTTGCATAAGCAACAAAAGACTCACTATTGATCTTTGTGGCACGCCACTAGTCACAGGTCTCCAAGTTCAATGAACAAATGCCCACTGTCACGCCCTATCTCCAATATTCAAGAAAAAATTGGACCTAAATGACGAGCTCTCCAGGATTCCCGGCAGTCTAACCTTGAAAACTAGTCTACCATGTAGAACATTTTGGTTTTCTTACTGAATTGCATAAAGTAAACATCCACTGTCCTGCTGTCATCAATCATCTTCTTCACTTCCTCAACAAATTCCACCCAGTCAGTGAGACGTGATCTCCAATGTACAAAGCCCTCTTCAGTCCTTGTCTTTCCAAATGCATATACATCCTTTCCATCAACACCCCCACCCCACCCCCCTCCAACAATTTAGTCACCATTGACGTCAGGCTCACCAATCTATAGTTAGCTGTATTTTCCTTACTTTCTTAAATAATGACACTATGTTAGCAGCCCTCCAGTCTTTTGACGCCTCACCAGTGTAAATCAATAATACAGATATATCAGCAAAAGACTTGAGCAATCTCCTTCCGAGCTTCCCACAAACTTCTGGGATACAACTGATCAGGTCACAGGGATTTGTTCACCTTTGTATGTTTTAAAATGTCCGATATCTCCTTGTAATATAGATACTATTCAAGATATTACTATATATTTCTTCCTTCTCTCACTGTTGTAAGCTCCTCTACATTAAATACTGAGGAGAAATACTTGTTTAGTAATCCTTCCATCTCCTATGGTTACGCACATAGGTAGCCTTACTGACCTGTAAGGTGCCCTATTCTCTCCCTAGTTAATATTTTGCCATTAAAGGACGTGTAGAGTTGCTTCAATGCCTCCTTAACCCTATTTCTAAAGCCATCTCATGCCCATATTTTTCTAGCTGGAGTTCCCCATTCATTATACACTTACTTCGCTTATACTGCTCTCGGGACTCACTTGATCTCAGCTCTGTTTACCTGACATATGCCTCCTTCCTTATCTTGACCAGAGCATCAATATATCTAGCTATCCAGCAGTCCCTGCAGCCACCAGCCTTGCCCATCTCACTAATAGGAATACGATGGCTCTGGACTCTCTGACACCAAGTTTTAATCGCCTTGCATTTTCCAACCATCCCTTTCCCTGTGAATAGGGTATCATAATTAATCTTTCACCGGGCTCGCCTAACACTTTCAAAATTGGCCTTATTGAAAGTTAGAACTTTAATGTTTACATCAGGTCGTTCCTATTCCACAACTAGTTTGAAACTAATATTTATGTGTAACAGATTTGAAAGTTAAATAAACACTTCCTGCCCCTCTGGAACAGGTTCGAGAGGCTGAATTGGCTCCTCCTGTCCCTCTGTAATAGACTGGAGAGGCTGAATGACCTCTTCCTGTCCCTCAGAAATAGACTCAAGAGATTTCATGGCATCCTCCTTTCCCTGTGTAACACACCCGAGACATCAAATGACACAGCAACCCGTGGATTACGCGCTGCCGGTAAACTGTATCTAATGGGGGTCCAACCATTCTCAGTTACAGAAAACACAATGTACTCCAGGTGCCCTCTCAGTAACACCTCATACAGCTGCAGTGACACATCCCTTTGTTTTGAATGATTATGTTGGCAAAATGTGCCAATATTCCAGTTTTCCACCTTTTCAAGTAGCAACAGACTAATATGGGCTGAATGGCCTTCTCTTATCCCTCTGTTAGAGGTCCATAGGAACAGAATTGTTTTGGCCAGTTCCTGAGCAGCAGTCTCAATGCTCTTTCTCAAGGTTACAAAAGGATTTGATAGCAGGGCATTAAAACCATGAGTAGCCTCACACTGGTCAATAAGTACCGCACTTTGTGTTCAGGTATCTAGAAACTTGCCCAACCGACTTCTTTTTATGCAGCCCATTTGTTTTTTTTATATAACTGCCTCCTTTCATAAACAGAGTGGAACAAATATAGGTTGCTGCCGTGGTCTGTTAATATTCTCATATACAAGGAAAAAAAGATTAAGAAGTTTGAAAGATTTGTGGTCCATCCCTCAGCAAACCTCAACTATTCCATTCAAAACCAGTAAATGAAAAGTGATATATGGAACTGGTTAACTGAGTCTGTTTGTTCAGTGACTGTGATTAATGCCAACCTCCGTGGATTCTAATTATCTCAGTGGAGAGTTTCCATCTTTTAATGATAAATGGCCTCCGTACAATGAGTCAACCCATAACATGAGTGGGAGCATCACCGACAGCACTGCTGGGGATCAGCAGATCCAGAGAGTGGGGGAGGAGAGATCAGACTCTGAGAACATTTGACGGGAATGTTCCAACAATGGATCAGAATTTGAGAACATTAGACTGGAATATTCCAACAATGGATCAGAATCTGGGAGTATTAGACTGGAATATTCCAACAATGGATCAGAATCTGAGAACATTTGACAGGAATATTTCAACAATAGACAGGAGTTTATCCTTTTATGTTTGGTATCTTTCTGCATTTAATTGGTTGTCATTATCATGGCGGATCTATTACGCTATTCTCATTATTCAATACTTCTATTATCCCTTCCTGGCTATCGTTGGCGTTCCTGGTGAGTGTCACTGTCCAGATTTTGTTTTCTTTGAACCAGTTATGACTGTATTACTGTTATTTCATATAGTCTACACATCTTGCCAAAATTATTGTTCCTGTGGAATCTCTCAATCCAGATATTCACTTTACAGACCACTACTAACTGACATCAATGAAGGTGTTCAATTACTGTCACGCTCTCTGCTCTGGCAGTGTTACTCCTTGTATCTATGTTGACCTATTCAGTTTCAGGGGAGAACCACAATTCATTATATCATTGCCTTTGCTGTTAAGAGCATGGAGGTCATTGTCTACTGTTCTGGTTACAAACTCCACTTCCTCTACTGTTTCCATCCCATCCCTGGACAATATCTGCAGCAGAAGCAGACATGTCACAAAAGTGGGAGATCCCTTTGACACTGAGCTGATTCTTGACACCATTCCTTGACCATTTCTAACTTGAAATACTCATCAGTCCAGAATATGTCGCACTGGTTTATTCCATCTGCTGTTTGAATCATGAGGTATGAAATACAGTCTCAATGAAGGCAAGAATCTGCTGCTGATGCTCCCGGCTTCAAACCTGCCCAAACAAATCTGATTCAAACTCACACCAAACTCCCACCCATCTGTCATTCATGCACGCTGACGTATATTGCTGTTGTGTCTGGCAATGCCTTTATTTTAACATTCTCAAACACTTTACCGTATCTGTCCATGAAACTTCCCTCGTTCTCTCTGTTGATTAATAAAAAGCCTGCCAGTTGTTCGTATTTAAAATTGTTTTCTTCATGTGCGTTCTTTCTCAGACAATGAGTTTCTCATTTAACCACGTCAATCACGGGCACACATGCACTCTCTCTCTCTCTCTCTCTCTCTCTCTCTCTCTCTCTCTCCCTGATGAACACACACACACATACAAGCAGAGAGAGCAAACCTTCCCACTGTAGGCAGTAAACTGATGTGAATATAGTTAGCATATGATAGTAAAGTTTGCAATACTCTCATACTGGGCAGATAGTGCAGTTTACTGAGCAACACGCGAGCATGATCTGCACAGCTCTCCATGCTGGGCTGTCATCTTGACCCAGTTAATGTTGTTTGTGGTGTTCTGTGAAGCAGATTCAGATTTTGATGTAACAAACCATTTCAGCTGATCTGGCAATGCCTTTATTGAATGTTCTCATTCTTGTAATTTTACTCACGAAGATCTCACTTCTCCAGTTAGTCCCACTGCCCTGACTTTTTCCCCATATTTCCACAAATCTTTACAGTTAATTAACTGTCTGTTTCAGTCCTTAATGTGAATCTCTCTGTCCCTTTGTATCTTTCCCGGGCCTTGGGTTTTGGCTCCCTAGTATATCGAATGCTGGCATTGTGTAGCTCAGAAATAATGATATGGGGCGTGATAAGCGGTTGTTCACTTCCTGGTATGTCCCATATGCAGGTTTTCTGTGATATGCAAGCAGACATCCAGATCCCTTTGCACCTAAGCACTTTGAACTTTCTCGCCATTTAGATAATAATTTGTCTCTCCATTAATACTGGCCAACGTGAATAGCACCATTTTTTTTTCTCAAGGTTTGTGAAGGTTTGTAGCTCAGGTTGAGATTTGGGGTGTATGTTTGCTCCTTGAGCTGTAGTTTTGATATCCAGACATTTCGTTACCTGGCTAGGTAACATCATCATTGGCGACCTCCAAGTGAAGCGAAGCTGTTGTCTCTTGCTTTATATTTAGATCTTTCTCCAAGATGTGTTTCTGGTGTTTGTGGTGATGTCAATTCCGGTTCATTTTCTGAGGAGTTGATTGATGGCATCTAGATCTATGTGTTGTTTATGGCGTTGTGGTTGGAGTGCCAGGCCTTTAGGAATTCTCTTGCATGCCTTTGCTTAGCCTGTCCCAGGATAGATGTGTTGTCCCAGTCAACATGATGGATTTTTTCATCCGTGTGTAGGGCTACGAGGGAGAGAGGGTCGTGTCATTTTGTGGCTAGCTGGTTTTCGTGGATCCTGGTGGTTAACTTTCTTCCTGTTTGTCCTACGTAGTGTTTATGGTACTCCTTGCAAGGAATTTTGTAGATGTCATTGGTTTTGTCCATGGGTTGTACTGTGTCTTTTAAGTTGGTTAGTTTTTGTTTTAGAGTGTTGGTGGGTTTGTGTGCTACTAGGATTCCGAGGAGTCTCAGTAGTCTGGCTGTCATTTCTGAAACTTCTTTGATGTATGGTAAGGTCGTTAGGGTTTCTGGCTGTGTTTGGTCTGATTGTCGTGGTTTGTCCTTGAGGAATCTGCGCACTGTATTTCTTGAGTATCTGTTCGTCTTGAATACTTCGTATAGGTGGTTCTCCGCTGTTTTGCGTATCTCGTCTGAGCTACAGTGTCTGGTGGCTCGTTGGAATAGTGTCCTGATACAGCTTCGTTTGTGTGTGTTGGGATGATTGCTGGTGTAGTTAAGTATTTGGTCAGTGTTTGTCGGTTTTCTCTATATGCAGGTTTGTAGTTCTTCATTGTCCTTTCTTTCGACTGTGACGTCCAGGAATGAGAGTTTGTTGTCGGTTTCTTCCTCCTTGGTGAACTTTATGTCTGAGAGTGTTGTTGATGATGTTAAATGTCTCTTCTATCTTGTTTCATTTGTGATGCCAAAAGTGTTATCTATGTAGCGAATCCAGATCTTTGGTTTGATGATTGGTAGGGCTGTTTGTTCTAGTCCATGCATTACCGCTTCTACTATGAATCCTGATCAAGTGGAGATCCCATGGGTGTGTTGTTGGTTTGCTTGTAGACTATGTTTTTGAAGGTGAAGTGGGTGGTGAGGCACAGGTCCATTAACTTCATGATATTTTCATTGGTAATGTGATTGATGGCGGTTGGTGTGTGTGATGGTCTCTTCTAAAAGTGTGGTAAGTGTTTCCGTTGCCAGGTCGATGTTAAAGGAGGTGTAGAGTGCTGTTATGTCGAATAAGATCATTGCTTCGTCTTCTTCTATGTTGGCGTTTTTGATGATTTTTAGGACTTTCTGGGTGGAGTGGATGGAGTGTTGTGAATCTTCTACTAGGTATTTTAGTCTTGCGTGTAGTTCTTTGGCTAGTCTGTAAATTGGTGTTCTGGGTAGTGCGACTATAGGTCTGAGGGGGCTTCCTGGTTAATGGATTCTTGGTACTCCCTAGAATTGTGGGGTATTGGTCCCATCGGGTTTCATTTTCTGGAATTCTGTCTTGTTTAATTGTCCGGAATTGTGTAATTTTCTTAGGAGATAAGTAATTTTGTTTCCTAGTTGTGTGGTCGGGTCAAGCGCCACCTGTTGGTAGGTGTTGGTGCCTGCGAGTAGTGCATTAGCTTTTTCGATGTAGTCCCTTCTGTTCAGGATGACTGTGAGCGACCTTTGTCTTCAGGTAATATAATGATGTCTTTGTCTTTTTTGCGGTTTTCTAGGGCTTTCTTTTCTTGTGTGGTCAGTTTGTTTCCTTCCCTCTTTCAGCTGAGAATAGGTGCAACTGTCTGTCTGATCGTTTGTTGTGTTTCTTCCATGAGATTGTTGCCCTTCAATGTGGTTTCTAATGCCGCAAGTAATTCCTTCTTGTCAGCGTCTCGGTAATTGAAATTTAATCCTTTGACTAGTAGCGCTTTTTCTGTGTCTGATAGGGTCCGGTCTGATAAGTTCTTTATCCATGTCCCTGTGTTATTGGTTTTGTGTTTTTTTTTTGTGAGTTTGTCCAGTTTTTTCTTCACGTCCCGATTTTTCTTTATCTGTCTTTGTCGGTGTTTGGTGTTGATGGCTTGTTCTATCACGTCTGACCATACTTGGTTTGTTGCTTGTTTGAATAACGGCTTTTGGCGCGCAATTTCCCGTGTGTATTTTCAGAGTCTGTGGTTGGCGTCATTGATTAATTGTCGGAGCATTCTGCGGCCGTTTTGTTCTGTTAAACTTTTGGCTTGAGATGTGTTTATCGGCGTTTATATTGCAGACATTTTGGCAGTAGTTGTTTTCTTAAACATTCATGCAGGTAGTACAGCTGTTCGCGAGTGGAACTCTCTCGGATGGCATTCCTTTCCCATCTACGGGCAAGTTGTAGCGTGTTGCGCCCATGGCTTTTGCAAGGTTTGTGAAGGTTTGTAGCTCAGGTTGAGATTTAGAATGTTGGTTTGCTCGCTGAGTTGTAGGTTTGATATCCAGACGTTTCATTACCTGGCTAGATAACATCAATGGTGGCGACCTCCAAGTGAAGCGAAGATGTTGTCTCCTGCTTTCGATTTATATCTTTCTTCTGGATGGGGTTCCTGGGGTTTGTGGTGATGTCATTTCCGGTTCGTTTTCTGAGGAGTTGATAGATGGCATCTAGATCTATGCGTTTGTTTATGGCGTGGTTGGAGTGTCAGGCCTCTAGGAATTCTCTGGCATGTCTTTGCTTAGCCTGTCCCAGGATAGATGTGTTGTCCCAGTCGAAATGGTGGCTTTTCTTTGTGGTGGCACTCCAAACACAACGCCAGAAACAAACATATAGATTTAGATGCAATCTATCAATCTCTCAGAAAACGAACAGGAAAAGACATCACCACAAACCCCAGGAACCCCATCCAGGAGAAAGATATAAATAGAAAGCAGGAGACAACGGCTTCGCTTCACTTGGAGGTCGCCACTGATGATGTTACCTCGCCAGGTAATGAAATGTCTGGATATCAAACCCACAAATCAGGGAGAAAACATACACCCTAAAATCCCCATATATCTTCACTTTAATTTTCCTTGCTAAATGTTGGCCCATTCACCCAACCTATCCATATAGATTTAAAATCTCTTGCACCATCATTCTGAAGTAATTTCCCACCGATGTTAGTGTCATCTGAAAATGTGGCATCGTATTTTCGATCCCATCAACAGAGTACAGTCATTCCATCGATCGCAAATGGTTGAGGCATGAGTACTGAAATCAATGTCACCCCACAAATTGCATTTCCAAAAGAAAATTATACATTTATTCCATCTGACTCCATTTTGTTGGTTAACCAATCCTCCGTCCAAGCTAATAAATTACTCCTAGACCCATGTTGTCGGATATTACCACTTACTCTTTGGAGAAGCAACACATCCAATGCCTTCAGGAAGGCCAGATATGTTCCATCTCCAGTTTTCCCACGATCCACCTTGTTTGTGATATCTTCAAATAACTCAAGCAAACAATTCAAACACGGTTTAGCCTAAGTAAAACCATGTTGACTCAGATGAATTCTGGATTAACTTTGCAAATATCTTGAACAATGGACTCTAACAATTTGCCTTAAATTACAATAGTTTATTGTTACACTTTCATTCCTAATGTATACCATTATTACAAGTTCTTCCCTTTCGAAAAGCTTTACGTTTTCTTTGAATTCCTGTTTAAAAGGCACACGTTTTTAAGAGATCTGGTCCAAATGTTGTGTAAGAGCCACGTGTGGCTGAATGGACTCATCATCCTGCAGGTGTACACACTCGATGGGCTGATGTATTTCTGGTGTTCCCATGTTAGCATCTCCAAGGCCAGAATGACATCCTCCTGTTGATGCTTTAGAGGATTGGGAGATTATGGAATCTTACTGTTGCTGTGTAACATTTTGTGGGGCTGATGGGTCTTCTCATACTTCTCTATAACAGGTGGAAATACTGAACGGTCTCCTCTTCCAGAGATGGGACCGAGGGATTGATTGGTCTTCTCTTGTTCCCACACAACAGACATGTGTCTAAATTGCCTCTTCTTTCTCATGAAAGAAGTGTCAGATAGTTTTTAACCCTTATCCAATTCCCTTGCAATAGGCTCGGTGAGTCTGAATGGCCTCCTGTTATCCCAGTGTAACAATTTCCACTCACTGTGTGACATCTTCCAGTTCCTATGTTACAGACTTGAGAAGGCTGAATGGACTGATCCTGTTGCTGTTTAACAGGATACTGGTGCAGCATGGCCTAATGTTATAGGCTCGACTGGCTGATTGGCCTCCTTCTCTAAATGTATATCAGGCTCCAGGGGCTGAATAGCCTCATCCTGTTTTGGTGTAACAGGGTCGAAGGTCTGAATATCCTCCTGTTGTTCCTGTGTAACAGGCTGGAGAACGGAACGGATTCCTCCACTATCTGTGTAATTCACTTCACTCGTTCACTCCTTCTGCCATTTATGTTCAAATAAGTTCATCTTGAATCTTTGTAAACTCCAATGGCTACTGGGTCAACCTGATCATCATTTCATTATAAGCTAGCACCTTCATTGCAGGAATCAGTTGAGGGAACCATCTCTGAGCTGCTTCCAATGTAACAACATCCTTTCTTCATTGAAGAGATTAAATCTGCACACACTACTCTAGATACGATCTCACTTTGAGCCTGTACAACAGCAGCAACACTTTACCGGCCTGCTGGAAGGTGCCCATCTAGGTTAGAGCAGTCTCAGCTCTCTGGGGGAATACAGAGCATTGTTGGAAGATCATTGTCCTTCTCTACTCCATCAGCATAACGGGAGATCTGGAGTAATTCAAGTTTGAGAAGATCATAAATGATGTGACAAGATGATCTCTACCATCAATCTCCCCAGAGCCCACATCGCTCAGATTCCACAGAATCTAGTAAGGTGGAGATTAAAAAAAAGCAAGGAGGAGCAAACATTGATGGGAGTTATATATCAAAGTGAAAGCTGCAATACACATATTTTGGTTATGTTATAAAACAGGAAATGAGTTATACACATTTGTGGCTACTGCAGTGATAATGTACTGTTTAAGTTATATCTAAACTCTGTTAACCCAATTGAATGCTAATGCTGGGAAAAATGGATTTCATGACCACGTGTGAGATGGTTTACATGAGCATTATGTTAAGCACTGAGCTCGATATCAGGTTATTTAGGAATTGGTGTTGAGTGATCAGAAGAGCTAATTGAAAAATTTGCTGGAAAGGACATTTTGGGAACAGTGATCACAATGTACTGGTTTTCTTTAATGCTGTTTGAGAACATGACAGTTTTTGTTTTATTTGAAGTAACTGTTATAAATATGAGTCATGCAAGCCAACAAGGTGTGAGGAGAAAGTCGGGACTACAGATGCTGGGGATCAGAGGGGAAGTGTGGTGATGGAAAAGCACAGTCAGGCAGCATACTAAGAGCAGATAAATCGATGTTTCGGGCATAAGGCCTTCATCAGGAATGAAGCTTATATGCCCAGGGGGCTGAGGGATAAATGAGAAGGGGGGTGAGGCAGGGGGGAGATTAGCAGGGATTGCGGGAGGTAGATGAAGGTGGGGTTGAAAGTGATAGGTGATGAAGGGAGACAGACCGCCTCATCTACTGCATCCATTGAACCCAATGTGTTCTTCTCTACATTGGCGAGGCAGAAGGTCAACTTGTGGAACATTTCAGAGAACATCTCTGGGACAGCCTCATTGAACAATTCCATCGCCTTGTGGCTGAGCACTTTAACTCCCCTTCCCACTCTGCCAAGGACATGAGGGTCCTGGACCTGCTCCATCGCCAAACCCGAGCCACCAGAACCCTGCAGGAAGAAAGCCTCCTCTTCTGCCTTGGGACCCTCCAAACACAGGGGATCATAGTGGATTTCCCCATTTCCCCTAACCCCACCCTATCCCACTCCAACCTTCCAAGTCAGCACCGCCCTTTTGTACATTCCTATGCGTCCACCTTCCTTGCTATCAATCTGGTCCACCCTCCTCTCCGAGTATCACTTTCAACCGCACCTTCACTTACCTATTTGATGAAAGGAAGCAGCTTAGAAAAATGCCAAGTTGTAGTAATCCAGTGGATTCAGAGAAATGTAGGACCCAGCAAAGGATGATCCAGAAACTGAGAAGAAATTGAAAAGAGAAAAAGCATGCAAACGAAAGAAAAACATAAAGACTGCTAAAAAGCATCTATCAAGGTATGAAAAAAAAATGAAAACAAGGTCAAATGTGGAACAGTTGGTGTGCGTTCAGGATAGTTTATTGCAGAGAACAGAGAAATCTCAGGGAAAAGAAACAGTTTATTTGCGTCTATCTTCATTGGAAGAATGTCCAGAAATTCTTCCAGAAATACCAAGTGACCATGGGACTTGGGTAAGTAAGGTCTAAGATTATTCTTATCAATGTTGAGGTCATCTTTGAAAAGAAAGCTGGATTGAATATTTATAAATCTGACAGACCAGATGTACTTCATACAAGGATTTTTGAGGAATCAGCAATAGACATGTTGATTGCATCGCGGATTTTTACTTTATCTTCCGACACATTCTCGAAAGTCATTTAGCCAATCTGTATAAGGCAAAGGTTACAAATATTATCCAACCATTTAAGAAAGGATGAAGATGGAGAGGGGTGAACTACAGAGCAGTTATCTTGTCATCCGCAGTCAGGTGTCTGTTGGACTCGATTACAAAGAACACGCGACTACACATGTAGAAGGTAATAACATAACTTGGGAGGGTGAGAATATACCGATGAAAGGAAAACCAGAAGTGGCAAACTTTTTTTTGGAATGGTTTGAAGATGATTCTTGTGGACATAGGCAATGAAGAACCAATGGATAACGTAGAGTTGAATATTCATGAGATTTTTTTAAAAACTCACACAGTAAGCTCATAAGAAAAGTTAAAGCGAGAGGTATTAGGAAGAACATATGAAAATAGCAAAGAAAAAAAATAGTTTTACATTCAGGTGATCGTAATTGGAATATAGAAGACGTCATGCACCAGTTGTATCGAGTGTTCATGAGAGTATTTTGTATTGTTCAGAGTCCCAATCTAAGAAATAAGATATTGACTACAGGGGAACTGCAGAAGTTATTATTCAGATTCATCCCTAAAACGGCAAGATTTTCTGATGTGGAAACTCACCCTGTGATCTCGAGTTTTGAAACATGAGAGGTGGTTGCAGTGAAACTTAGAAACACAGAGGGGACTGAATAACAGGGACATGGAGAAGTACAAGTAGGCGAGATCTGGGAGAATCCCATGATATTCTACACGGACAAGTAGAGCAGAATAATTAGCAAACAGTTAGTGTCCATTAGAAACCAGAGGAGCAATCTGTGTGTCAAGCTGGAGAACATTGATGGATTGTTACATGAGACCATCACATCTATTTTACTTTCGAGACGGAGAAGACAAGTACAGAATTCAAGGAGATGGATGGTGAAACTCTTGAACAGATTGATGTAAAATACGATAAAGGATTTGAGGCTTTGTTCTGTATAAATTTGGACCTATCTCCATTTCTGAATGAGTTGTATCACAAGCGGCTGTTGGGGTGAATGGAGGAAAAACCCTGACTGAATATTTTAAGTAGGATCTGACCATAGGGGAGGTGCCAGAGAACTGAAGAACTGCTAACAACATTCCACTTCACAGTTCGGGTGGGAGAAATAGACCAGGGAATATAGACGAGCGGGTGTTAGGTCACTGTCAAGGAAACTACTGGAGAAAATAGGGAAGGAGAAAATTGAACTCCAATCAGAGTCTCAAGTCTGATCAGGGATAATCCATCATGACTTTATCAGAAGGAAGTGACATCTAATAGATGTGATTGAATTAGTTTGAGGAGGTCGATTCTTTAGCTTTATAGGAAAGCCTTTGACAAATTTTCAGCTGGGAAACTGAAAAATAATGTAAAATCTCACAATATAAATGATAACTTGACAAGTTACAACGTAAATTGTCTTAGTGGCAGGGGGCAGAGGGTAGTGAGGCTGTTTGTGTGACTGGAGACCAGTGTCCCCTGGTGTACCACAGGGATCAGTGATGTGTCCCTTATTGTTTGTGTTATTCATAACAAAAACAAATGTGAATGTGGAGGGGGCTGGGTGGAGAGTCAGGGAGGTGTGATAAGTAAGTGTACGTTTGATATAAAGATAGACCAGTTGGTTCGCAGTGAGCAGGAAGGCCTTAAGTTACAGGAAGATGCAGATGAAATGGTCAGAAGGGCAGATCAATAACAGATAGAATGTAACCTTGATTAATATGAGGTGATGCACTTTCGGAGAATGAACCAGGAAGGGGAGGACTCAATGAATGGCAGCACAATGGGAAGCTCAGATTGTGCTTCTCCACACATCCCTGAATGTGACTGGACAGGTTAATGCTTAAAAATGTGTTGCTGGAAAAGCACAACAGGTCAGGCAGCATCAAAGGAACAGGAGAATTGACGTTTCGGGCAGATTCCTGATGAAGGGCTTATGGTCGAAACAACGATTCTCCTGCTCCTTTGATGCTGCCTGACCTGCTGCGCTTTTCCAGCAACACATGTTTTAAGCACTGATCTCCAGCATCTGCAGTCTTCACTTTCTGCTCGGCAGGTTAATGGACTAGTTAAGAATTGGACCTTGAGTATTGTCTTTCCTAATCAGGGTGGAGATATAAGACCTATACAGGGCTTTGGTTCGGCCAAAATGGAATACTGTATGTAGCTCTGGGAGCCACATTCCAGGAAGGATGTGATTGTACTGGAGGGAGTGCAGAGGTGATTCACCAGGATGTTCCCTGGGGTAGAGTATATCAGCTATGGAGAGAGGCTGGATAAGCTCGGGTTGTTTACTTTGGAGCAGAGAAAGCTGAGGAGTCAGTGATTCAGAAGGATAAGATTATAAGCGACACGGACAGGGTGGATAGACAGCAGCTGTTCCTTTTAGTCAGAGGGTCAAGAACAAAGGAGCACACTTTTAAAGTGAAAAGTTTGAGGCTCAGAGATGATTTAAACATTTTTTCACGTCGATGTGTGGGCTTCTGGGATTACTTCCTGAGAGGGGAATTATCACGAGTAACCTCACAATCGTTAAAAAGTACTTGGGTAAGCACTTGGAAGTGTTTTAACATTCCAGGCTATGGGACTGCTGTAGAAAGTGGGACTAATATAGATCGTGCTGTACTTCTGTCGGCACAGAGTCTTTGCTCCTGTGAGTGTACTATGTGGAAGGTCAATTATTGGAGCATTTTAAGGCAGGAATTGATGGGTTTCTGAAGAGTTATATTCATAAGGGTTATAAGTGTGAACTGTAATAGCTTGTTAAATTATGTCAATGTGAGAAATATGAGAAAACAAGTGTAGTTTCCTTACAGTTTGGAACCAGAGAATGGAGAATGGGGAACAGGGAAATGGCAGAACTATGAAGCCACTACTTCAGTTCTGTCTTCACAAAACTTTTTAACAATATAAGGAAAACCAAGTCTGATGTGGGAAAATGATAGAGTACGTGGAACATAGAACGTAGTAAGTAAATGGTTTAGCAGAAATTATTGTGGCTGAAAGTAATAGTCACAGACAACACTAACATCGATTTATGAAATGGGAATTATGTTTGAGAAGCAGACTGGCTGACAAATGAAAGAGCAGTAATGGATGTAAAACATTTTGATTTTTAGGAAAATGTTGGTAAAGCTCTAAGCCCAATTTGCAATATCAAATCTGAGTGTATTGGGGCTAATATATGGACATGTTTCGAGAATGGGACAGCTGGCACTAAACAGTGAATAGAAACAAAGAGACACATCAAGCAACAGCCTGACATTGTCTCTAAGGTATGATTCTGTGAGTATGACTATGACCTAGACACCCCATCACCTTCCCCGGATATGTCCTGTCTCATCAGCAGGATGGACACAGCAGAGGTGGCGGCACAGTGGGATGCAGTTAGAAGGGAATTGCTCTTGGAGTCCTCAACAGTGACTCCGTATCCCATGGCATTAGTTTGCATTTGGGAAAGGAAACCTCCTGCTGATTACCAAGTACCAGCATCTCTCAACTGATGTATCAGTACTCCTCCATGCTGACCAACACTTGGAGGAAGCACTGAGGGTAGCATTCTGCGTGGGGTATTTCAATGTTCACCACCAACAGTATCTCAGCTACAGCATTATTGATCGAGAAGGCTGGGTCCTAAAGGATATAACTGCTAGAGTGGTTCTGCGGCAGGCAGTGAAGGAACCAACAAGAGGGAAATATACACTTGACCACAGCCTTACTAATCTGCCAATTGCAGAAATATCTGCCTATGACAGTATCGTTAAGAGTGACCACCGCATAGTCATTGTGGAGACAAAGTCACACCTGCACATTGAGAATAACATTCACCATTTTGGGTGGTACTGTCCCAGTGCGAAATAGCGCAGACATCGAACAGATCTAACAGTTCAAGTCTAGGTGTCCATAAGGTGCTGTGGTTCATCTATAGGAGCAGAATTGTACAGCCACACAACCTCATGACCTGGCATAGCCCCCTCGCAACAATTACCATCAATCCAGAGGATCAACATTGCTTCAGTGGATGTGCAGGATGGCAGGAGCAGCACCAGGCAAACCTGCCAATGAAGTGTCAGCCTGGTGAAGCCACCAAACAGGACTACTCGTGGGCCAAACAGCATAAGCAGTAAGTGATATACAGAGCTAAGTGATCCCACAAGCAACGGTTCAGATCTAAGCTCTGCAGTCCTTCCACATCTAGTCGAGAAACGTTGGAGACAATTAAACAATTCTTTGGAGGAAGAGGTTTCACAAATAACACCTTCCTCCATGATGGAAGAGCCCAGCACTTCAGTGTATAAGATAAGGCTGATGCACTCGTAACAACTTTCAGTCAGAAATGCTGAGTGGATGATCCATCTCAGCCCCCTCCAGTGGTCCTCAGCAATTCAGTTACCAGTCATCAACCAATTCGATTCAGTCCACGCGATATCCAGAAACGGTAGGAGATACGGGATACTCTATGGGGTCCATACTCTGACAACATTCTGGCAATAGTACTGGAAACTTGTGCTCCATAACTTGCCACTCCCCGAGCCAAACTGTTTCAATGCAGTTACAACAATGGCTTTTCCTGATTATGTGGAAAATTACCCCAAGTATCTCCTGTATATAAAAAGCAGAACAAATCCAATCCGGCCAATTACAACTCCATCAGTCTACTCTCGATCATCAGTAAAGTGGTGGAAGGTCTCAGTGCTTTTAAGCAGCAACCTGCTCATCAATACCCTGTCAATGACGCCCAGTTTGGGCTCCACCAGGGCCACTCAACTGCTAACCTCATTACCTTGATTCAAACATGGACAAAAGAGATGAATTCCAGAGGTAGGGTGAGAGTGATAGCCCTTTAATTCAAGGCTGCCTTCGACCTTGTGTGGTATCAAGCTGCTTTAGCAACACTGGATTCAATGGGTATCAGAGGCAAAATCCCGGCTGGTTAGAATCATACCTGAAACGTAGGAAGATGGTCATGGTTGATGAAGGTCAGTCAATTCAGCTCCATGTCTGTAGGAGTCCCTCGAGCAGTGAACAGAAACTTCTTCAGGGCTGCTTCATCAATGACCTTCCCTTCATGTTAAGGTCAGAAGTGGTGATGTTCGCCGATGATTGTACAATGTTCTGCAACATTTGTGGCTCCTCAGATACGGAAGCAGTCCATGTTCAAACACGACAAGATCTGGACAGTATCCAGGCTGGCAAGTGGCAAGTAATGTTCAGCCCACACGAATGCCAGACCATGACCATCACCAATAAAATACAATCTAACCTGCCCCTTGGCATTTAATGGTGGTACTTTCACTGAATCCCCCAGTATCAAAGTCCTGGTGGGTAATCATTGCTCAGAGACTCACTGGTCTCCCCACATGAACACTGTAACTATATGAGCAGGTCCGAAGCTAGGAAAACTGCGGCGAGTAACTCACATCCTGATTTCCAAAATTCTGTCCATCATCTACAATGCATGTCAATACAATATAGGTCAGAAGTGTGACAGAAGACTCCCAGTTTTCCTGGATGAGTGCAGCCCCAACAACACTCCAGAAGCTTTATACCATCCAGGACAAAGCAGCCAGTTTGACTGTCCCTTCATTCACAATGCTCCACCATCAACGCGCAGCAGCAGCAGTGTTTTACTATCCACATGCTGCAATGAAATGATACACCAAAGATCCTCAGAAACCATCTTCCCAATTCATGACCACTTCTATCTAGAAGGACAAGGGCTACAGATGTATGGGAATACCATCATCTTTAGGTTCCCCTCCAAGCCATTCACCATCCTGACTTGGAAATATATCACGGGCCAAAATATATCACTTGGAAATATATGGTGGGCGGCACGGTGGCACAGTGGTTAGCACTGCTGCCTCACAGCGCTTGAGACCCGGATTCAATTCCCGACTCAGGCGACTGACTGTGTGGAGTTTGCACGTTCTCCCCGTGTCTGCGTGGGTGTCCTCCGGGTGCTCCGGTTTCCTCCCACAGTCCGAAGATGTGCGGGTCAGGTGAATTGGCCATGCTAAATTGCCCGTAGTTTTAGGTAAGGGGTAAATGTAAGGGTATGGGTGGGTTGCGTTTCGGCGGGTCGGTGTGGACTTGTTGGGCCGAAGGGCCTGTTTCCACACTGTAAGTAATCTAATCTAATCACAGCTCCTTCATAGTCGCTGGGACAGAATCCTGGGATTCTCTCCCTAATGGCATTGGAGGTCAACCACAGCAGGTGGACTGCAGTGTCCAACAAGGCAGCTCACCACCACCTTCTGAAGAGCAACTAGGGACAGGCAATAAATGCTGGCCCAGCCAGTGACACCCAGATTGACGAAATACAGAAATAGAAATTAACAGAGGACGGTTGCTGAGGTATCACAGAGATCGGTGTTTGGGGCCCAGCTGTTCACAATGTCCTTTAAATATTTGGTTGCTGGAAACAGATACAATACATCCCAGCCTGCTGATAGCACTAATGGATGTGGGATTGTGAGTGGGTGCGGAGGATGTAAAAAAGCACCAAGAAGACTAAGACAAATGGAGTGAATGGGTAAATACGTGACAGATGGAGAACAATGTGGATAGAGGTGACGGTGTGCCCTTTGGTGGAAATGATAAACTGGAATCCTACAATTTGAAAAGGATTGGTTGAAACACGTTGATTTACAAAGGGCCATATGCTCCTTTTTGTTGTTTCCTTTTGCATCAACCTCTGAGGTCCCTGCAGCGCAGTGAGTTCTGTAACCAGAAGTCAATACTGGGCATGGCATTGACACGCTGACCAGTGTACACAGACCCACCAAGTGGGGAGCTATAACACGGAAAAGGATCTGCATATCCTTGTACATATGTCGCTGAAAGCAATATTGCAGAAACAGAAAGCAGGAAAGAAGATAAATGGTGTGTTGACCTTCATTTCAGGGGATGTGAGTCCCGGAGTAAGGGTGTCTTACTGCAGCTGTACAGGCCTTTGGAGACATCCCATCTCGAACATTGTGCAATATTGTGTGCAGGCTTGGTCTCCTTACCTAATAAAGGACCAACTGGACATTGAGAGAGAGCAGTGAAGGATGACCAGACTGATCTCTGGGATGACAGGCTTGTTGTGGGAGCAGTGTTTGGGGCAACTGAGCCTGTATTCCATGGGGTTTAGGAAAATGAGTGGAGTTCTCAGTGAAATATACAAAACTCTGCCAGAGTGAGACAGATTGAAAGCAGGGATGATATTCCCCTGGCTGGGATGACTAAAACAAGGGGACACAGTATTAGGTACAGGCAGGTCACTCTGCATTGAGATGAGAATAACTGGCTGCACTCACAGACTGGTGACCCTGGGGAATTGCCTCGCATGCGGAAACCAAGACACTGATTATAAGTAAGGATTCAGAGACAGTAAAGTTATGGTGGGAGAGCAGGAGTACGGTGTGGAAATGAAGGGCCAACCATCATTACATGGAATTGGTTCCAAACTCAATAGACCAAACGTACTACTGCACGACCTATTTTATAGCTTCCCAAGATTACTCACATTAACGGATATGTATATCGTGTGGGGTAAGTGCATCGAGGAGATTTTTTTCCATAAACTAGAATGGGGGAGGCTCAATGTGTTGTATGACCTACTCCTTTCCCGCTGTTTCTGTGCAGTCAGTGGGAAAGTTCTGTAAATGTTGTCACAAGCTCTCAGATGTTAGGAAGGAGGTGTCTGCAGGGTCGACAGGACTGTGTTCCCATTCCCTTTTCCGACACTGATACTGAGGCCGGATGTTCTGTCCGGTTTCATCCTTTCAGACCTCGGAGCAGTTTGATACAAATGAGTGCCTTGATTGCCCGTTTCAGAGACCATTGAAATGTTTATCACATGTCAGGGTCTTTGGAGTCAGTTTTAGGCCAGCCCAGGAAATCACGGGAGATTCACTTCCTAAAAGTACATTGGAGAAGGAAATTCTGTTTACAATCGATATTGGCTTCAAGGTCACTGTTACTGACCCCAGATTTTAGATCTCGATATTTTATTAATTGTCTTTAACTTCCACCTGCTGCCAGAGCATTAGCCTGGTTTGGATTAGTCATCCAGTGACATTTCCACAACAGCACCATCTCCACATGGGGACCTGTCAGAGACAACACTGAGCAGGGTATTTCTGTGCTGCTTGACAGCTTTGTCAAAAAGAACTCCCACCAATTTGACTGTCGTGATGAGACTGAGGGGGTGGTAAATGATCAGATTGTAATTATTCCCGTTTTAGGGAACGGGACTCAGCTGAGTAATTTTCAACATTGCCAGGGAGATGTCAGAGTTGGAGCTGGAATGAGAAAGCTCCCCCATGGACACGGCTTGTTGTGCAGCACAAGGCTTCAGTCCTATTGCAGGAATGGTGTCAGGGCCCATTGCCTGTGTCATATCTACTGTGTTCAGCTGTTTCTTCATGTCACGTGCAGCGAATCACATTAGTTGAAGACTGGCATCTGTGATTTTGTGGGCATCATGGCGAGGGTGATGATTATTATTGACTCAACACTTCTGGCAGAAGTTGGTGCAGATAAAACATCCTTCTCTTTTACACTGATGTGCAGGTCTGTTCCATTATTTAGGATGGGGATGTTTGTGGAGCCCTCTCCTCCAGTCATTTGTTTTATCGTCCATCACCATTTATAACTGAATGTGGCAGGACTGCAGGGCTTCGTTCAAATCTGTTGGTCAAGTCTGGTAGCTTTAATGAGTTACCATCAGGTTAAGGTTCATGTGATTCTGACTCTGACATGTTCACCCACACTCGTCACTGAGCCATAGATGCTGTTGATGGTAATGACAGACTGAAGTGTTATCCTGGAAAAAAGTTACAGGTTGTGGTTGGATGCTGTTCTGCTTCTCCCGCTGCTGTGGTCTACAGCACTACATGAATACGCAGTTTGGAGCTGCAATATCGACAATGCAATTCTGCTGTCTGTTCCGCAATTCTCACTGAGACCCATTCACCCGTCAGCCCTGCACTCAGTGACCTAACTTGGTTTCTGATGTGAAAATACTTCAATTTCAAACTCTCATTCTGCTGAATGTCTGTCTCCCTGGGTCTTGCTTCCAATCTGACACATTCCGCAAAAGTACTTAACTGATCTTAATTCAAATGTTTAATTCACCTGAATCTTCTTCCTTGAGAAATACAATCTTCTGTGTTTAAAGTGATTATTTTTCCTCTGTTTCGTTCTCTGATTATGATTAAGAGCTCTGTAGTGTCAGTGATACCAGAGTTATGTAGTTTTAGAGCCAATGAATTTTCTGGATTCCCAATTATCTTCACCACATTGTATGTTTTCTCTTTTGATTTGATGCCTTATCACTCATGGCTGCCTTGTCCTCCCATGAGTATGTTTCATGTTCTTGGGGTTGCATTTCTTGTATTATCTTCCAAATTATCCCCAGAACCTCCTCCCACTGCTGCTCCATGGTCTTTTCTGCTCAGCTCCCCTTCCAATTAACTCTGGACAGCTCCTCCCGTATGTCTTTGTAGTTACATTGCTCAATTATAATTACATTACATCTTGAAGAGATGTAAACTAAAAGAAGGAGCTTTGAGAGATGGGACACGAAGAATAATTGGTGGAATTCTAAACCAGCTACAAAGGCAGAACGAGAGAGAGAGAGTGTATATAGATATGGGGATATGGAAAATGAGAAAACCACATTCGCGAAAGAAGTAGATGAACATCCCCGAATATTTTGGCAATGCCTGTGTGCTGTGGTCCTTTGTACAGTGCACGTACAACAGAGTAATATATTCAAATGCTGAGTCTGATGCCAGAATATTTATCTCCAATAATGTGACTGACACTAGCTTTGGAAAGAACCCAGCAGGGCAACATATTGAAATAAGTTGGGACACCAGAAACAAGAATTTGGAGCACATATCCTGGTAAGAATGAGAAATTAGAGTTGGGAATCCCAGAAAAAGAGGAAACGTTGAGAGGATCAAATAATGTTTTAACATTTTATCAATTTTATACATCATTTGTGACTTATCTGCACACACACACATCGATTAAACAGTATATATACAATCTTTTTTCCACCATTGAAACTGTCCTGTTGTCGTGTTACGAGGATACATGAACACCAAGTAGTCACCGAAAGACATGCCGCACTATCACTATGTTGCATACATACAGACAAAGAAGGGCACCCCTTTGACTGGGGCAAAGCACCACACATACTAAGACACGAAGGACCTTCTTAGAGGAATGGTATTCTAAGCAGAAGTCCATCAATAAACTCATCAAATTAGATTCTGTCTACATTCACTTGTTAAAATAACCGGAAATGACATCACCCAATGTAAGAAACATAGTCATGGTGACGAAACTTCTGAAAACATACCTTCAAGCTCAGTGAGCTAATTTGCATACATATAAATTGTTTTTTTTGTTTATTAGTGGAATTTAGGAGGTCTCTGTCGCTCACGTTTTGACAGATTATGATGTGAGGTGAGCTTTTCTGGGTATGTGGTTTTAATTAACAGAGGGGTTTGACATTGATGTTATAACAGTTTGGGGCCTTGCCGTATGGCATTTGGACAGACTTGAACAGATCTGTGATACAACAGATCCCAGCAAATTCTAACTCATTGCAATTAGTGACTTTGAGCTTCAACTGAAACCATTGGGAAAATTCGTTTAATTTTGTTACTTGTGGTTGGTTAAATGAAAAGTGAGGGAAATGGCTTTTAACATTATTGAAGAGGTTCCCAAATTTTCCAAGGAATTTTAGAAAGACAGAAGGAGGACATTTTTTAGAATTAGCAAATAGGTTGGAATTGGGTTTAACCAGGGAGAAAAGGGAAGCTGAAATTGTAATGGAGTTGGTCAAGCACTTTGATGTATCAGAGAAACAGGCAACTGCAGTAGAGTTATAATAACTTAAATTGCAAATGTGGCAACTGGAGTTAGAAGATAACTAAAGGGGCTGAAAAAGAGAGAGAAAAAGGGAAAGAGAAGAGAAAGAAAGAGAGAGGGGATTTGAAATTCAGAAGTTGGGAATTAGGTAAGAAAGTTAAATGAACAGGATGGAGATGAAGGGAGAACGTAGGGATGTATACAACTAGGTTAGTAACTTGTCATATTTCGGTCAGAAAAATGTTAAAACCTTTTTTTAATTTCATTTGAAGAAATGGCTCGGCAGATGACATGTCCAGTGAACTTGTGGGTAATGCTAGTTCAGACTAATCTGGTGGGCACAGCTAGTGAGGTATGTGCAACGTTCTCAGACGAGGGATCAAGACATTATCAAGATGTCAAATTGGCTATTTTGATTCGTTATGAATTGGTACTAGAAGCATATAGACAGAAATTCGGAAAAATAGAGACGGAACCAGGTCAGACTTATATTGAGTTTGAAAGAATTAACCACAGTCATTTTGATAGGTAGGTAATGGCCTTAAAAATGGATACGACCTGTGAGGCTTGAAGGAAGATTAATCTGCTGGAGAAGTTAAAAGACTCACTTCCAGAGATAGGAAAACTTCATGTGAATGAATAGAAAGTTCAAGAAGTGAAAAGTGCGGCAGAAATGGCAGGTAAATATGCATTGTGGCATGTGATGAAATTTAGCTTCTGGCAGGAATTTCATCCTGTGGGGGATAGAAATTGGGAGAAGGGAAGATCACACATTACACAGCGAACAGTAGTTCACAATAGTTTACCACAGGTGAAGAAAGGAGCCCAAGGGGGTTGAAAGGTGGTGAAAGGCCTCAGGTGCTCTCACTATAAGGGAGTGGAACACATAATATTACAGTGCCGATGGTTTAAGAGGGGCACAGGGAAAAAGTTGTTTTCACTGCAGTTAGCTGGCACACACCGTGCTGGGCGTTAAAGGAAGACACTTTGGGGAAAGATGCGGTAGAAGAGGCTAAGCCAGTGGCATTAGTGAAACCTGTAAAGGAGACCCCAAGTGCAGCCGAGGAGCTGCAGGACATTGCACAGCCCAGGCAAGGTCTGGGTATGGAGGCAGTGCCTGATCTCTGTAAATAATTCAGCTGTGTAGATAAAGTTTACTCAGAAAGAACAGGGGGAGAAGGATAAGAAATGATAATTTTGTCAGATAAGGGATCTGCTCACTCTCTATTAGTTGGGAAGTGAGGCGCCGGAAAAGCACAACAGATCAGGCAGCGTCCGAACAGCAGGACAATCGAATATCAGGCAGAAACCCATCGTTCGGAACGTGGTGGGGGGACAAGGGAGCTGAAAGATAAATACGAGAGTACTAGCTGGGCTGGTGGGACGGTCACTGGGAAGGCAATAAGATGATGTAAGTAGGAGTGATAGTGATATGTCGGAGGGGAGGGTGGAGTCGATAGGTGGAAAGGAAGATGTCCTGTTAGGGCAGTTCAAGAGGGCGGTGCTAGGTTGACCGGTTGGATCTGGGAGAGGTTGGTGGATAGGAGATTTGGAATTTGATGAAGTCAACGTTGATGCTGTACAGTTTGAGGGTTCCAGCTGTCCTACCACCGATAGGTGTCCTATCACTCCCCTCTCCGTCATATCACCATCACACCCCACCTGCATCTACCAATCGCCTTTCAAGCTCCCTTTCACCCAGCTCCACCCCCCACCCATTTATTCCTCAACCTCCTTCCCCCTCCCTTACGCCCCACTTTCCTGATGAAGGACGTATGCCTGAAACGTCAATGCTCCTGCCCCTTGGATGCTACCGACATGCTGTGCTTTTCCAGCCCCACACTTTTCAACTCTGATCTCCAGCATCTGCCCCCCTCACTTTCTCTCACCCTCTAATAGTACGAGATGAAAGTTTTTTTTCACTCTTTCTGACATGTTAATCAAGAGCGTGATAACTTGTGGAATGGGGACAGAAATTAAGCATTCCCTTGTGTAACATCAGGTTGGAGTGCCAAATCAAGATTGGGGAAGTAACAGTGACAGTGAGTAACAGAGTGCCTGTTCTAGGAATACAGTTTGTTCTTGGGAATGATTTAGCAGGAGGCAAGGTGGGAGAGGCACCCCTTGTGGTGGAGAAGCCAAAGGAAGATGAGGGAATTGGTGAGTTAACAGAAAATTATCCAGGATTTTTTTCCAGTAACAAGATCCCACTGTCATAATTTACAGCAGGAAGGAAAAAGGAACGAAAAAGACAAAGGAGTTGATGCTCAGTGAACTGACACCCCGTTTGATGTAACGGTGCAGGAAAAACCTGAACAGACAGAGGTGTTCCGTCCTGAAAGGCAAATGGACGTACAACAGAGATATATGCACACACACAGAAAATGAATCAGAATATATTATTGAACGTTATTAACTTAAAGATAAAATCATAAAATTAAAATGGAGACCCTGATAGGTTACTTATTGAACAAGAATGATTAAGTTCCACACTGGCCTGACAATATTTTAATGTGTATATGACAAACAAATTGTCGGAGATAGTTGTGGACAACGACAAATCTCTCGCATTTTTTGGAATATTTAAAGACCAGAATATGAGACTATTTAATTGGAGTCTTACCTCACCAACTTTAAACTTACAAAATGTACATGCTGTGTCTCCTATAATGTGATAGCAGATGTGTTTTCGTGGATTTAAAGGAAAAAGTGTAGATAAGATTTGACTTATTCCAGTGTTGTATTGGTGTACAGAATTAATATGAATGATATAACTGAGATTAACACTTTGGTATTTCATAAAATTGGGATTAAGAGTTAGAGGAAAACAAATGTTGCCATCTTTTCATTCTGCTAGTTCATTTTGTTTTCTGAAGCGGGGAGATGTTATGAAGACAAAAACATGTATGGACACTTTAAGACAGATCGGGTTTTGCTGAGTAGAAATTAAAGCCACAGATGCCAGCTGAAGGTTACACTGTTCCACATGTCACCATTAGCTGAGAAATGGATTCCTGAGTTTTGGTTGCTGTTTTGGCAGCCATTCAAATGTAACCAAAGAGTTTAAGTAACGCTCAGGATACCAGATGCCAACAGAATCTGAATATTATTGTTTGGACACCTGGACAGCAATCACATTATGAAAATTATTGTATCATGGGGAGTATATGAACCCAGCATGTTGAACACTGGAGGGAGAGTTGCTGCCATCCAACAGTAGAGCAACTGCTGTAGAGCAGGAGTGCTAACTGGCCATCTCAAACACTCTCTCTCAAAGACACATGTTCATGCAAACCTATTTGCAACAAAAAAAAATGACCCAGGGAGATGCAGCTGAAAGAGTGAAGACAGCGGGGAAGATAGAGACTGTATGGTCTTGAGATTGTAATGTTTAACATGTGGGTTGTTGGAACAACATATTTTTACAGAGTTCGAGTCAGATAGTAAGTAGCTAAAAAAAGAGGGACTTGTATTTGTGAATAGTTGTTGTTTAGTGTTCACTATTAAGGTTAAGAACTAACTTGTTAATTTTTGTTTAAAAGGAGGTCTGTGTCACTCGTATTTTAACAGATTACGAGGTGAGGCGAGCTTTTCTGGGTGTTTGGTTTTAATTAACAGAGGGGTTCGACTCCACCTTGTAAATATCCATCCACGCTCACCCCATTTCCCTGCAGTTGGCCCATATCCATCCAGTCCTTTCCTATCCAAATATTTATCCAAATGCATTTGAAATGTTGTTAATTTACCCCCCTCAACTACATCTGCCACCAGCTCATCCACGTACCAGCCTCTGTGGAAAGAAGTGGCCCGTCAGGTTCCCTTTTATTCCTTTCCTTCTAACGTTAAACTGATCCTCTCTCGTCCTTGATTCTCTACGCCTTGGAAAAAGACTGAGAGCATTAACCCTATCCATACCCCTCGTGATTTTATACAGCTCTATAACAACTCCCGCAGTCTCCTGCACGCTAAAGAAAATGTCCTATCTTGTCCAACCTCTCCCTATAACTCAGATCATTGGGTCCTGGCAACATCCTTGTAAATTTCTTCTGTACTCTTTCTAATTTAATAACATCCTCCCTTAAACAAAGTGACAAAAACTGAACACAATACTCCAAGTGCGGCCTTACCAAAGTCCTGTATAACTGCAACATAAATTCCCATCTTCTATACTCAATATCCTGCTTGATGAAGGCCATTGTGCCAAATGCCTTCTTCACTGCCCTGTCTACCTGTGACTCCACTCTCAGGGAACCGTGCACCTGAGCACCAAGGTCTCTCTGCCCCCTGCACCCCTTAAGGCCCTCCCATTCACCATGAAACTCTTACCTTGATTTGAATTTCCAAAATGCAAGACCTCACGCTTCTATATTAAATTCCATTTCTCGGCCCATTTCCCCAACTGATTAAGGTCCTGCTGCAATTTCTGATAACCTTCCTCACTGATCATGCTCCCACTTACTTTAGTGTCATCTGCAAACTTATTAATCATACCTTGTACATTCTCAACCAAATCATAGATAACAAACAGCAATGGACCAAGCCTCCAGTCTGACAAGCATCCTTCCGCTAAAACCTCTGCTTCCTACCATCAAGCCAACTGTGTATCCAATTGGACAGTTCCCACGCATTCTTCGTGTTGGAACCTTCCTGAGCAGCCTGCCGTGTGGAAACTTATCAAACCTCATTAAAGGCCTCTAAGAAATTTGGGGAGCATGATCTCCCAAACACAAGTCTATGCTGACTGCTCCGAATCAAACCCTGTGTAAGTAATGGGTGCAGTCAATGGTATGCTGTCCTTCATTGTAAGATGATTCGAGTACATAAGTAAAGCCATCTTTCAGCTGTTGTAGAACCTTGCTGAGAGAGCATTTTGGGCATTCTGTAACAGATTTGATGTCCTTTGTAAGGAATGGTTCCCGTACGACAGACACGGATGATGGTAACATGAGGATAGAGTGAAGAATCTGAGTGTTTAACCTGTAGAGTGTGAGAGACGAAAAATGGTGATGCTGAAACATGAGGAGTGGCAGCGGTCTCTTATTTCCAAAACAGAAATTCCATACTTTACCCAGGAGTTATTGGTTTGATTTATTGACACGTGTACCTCAGTACAGGGAAACACTTTATTTATTAGCAATGGAGGCAGATCATAGTAAACATGGCCAGACAGATTGTAGGTTGGAAATAGACTTGGACAGAGTAAGGCATACAGGTTACACTGAATAGGACGTGCACTAGACAAGATCAACATGAACAAGATCAGCATTATTTGATCTTAGAGAGTCCATTCATCAGTCTAGCGTGACTTTCCTAATAGTTTATATGCCTAAATTAACTCTCCCCACGTTATTGTACAGTCGACGTGTGAACACGTACTGAACGTTATGTTCCTCACAATCCCCAACAGCAGCCACAATACCTTCCATCTGTAACAGGTAGCCATTCCCACCAGCTTCCGCCCTACACAGAGAACACCAGGTTGTCTTCTCGGAGATGGAAGGTGCCTTCTTGTGACTTCACACAAGACATATGGCTTCCCTCCTCACCGCTAGAAAACCGTGTTAAAGTCCCACGTGTGTATCATGACAGACGGAGCTACGAGGAACAACGTGGAGCAGTCTGTCTATGCAGCCTCTGCTCCACTTGGTCACCATGTTAGAGCATCAGTTAGGAGACAATGAGGACTGTTGATGCTGAAGATCAGAGTAGACAGTGATTTGCTGGAAAAGCACAGCAGGAGAATCGATGTTTCGAGCATAAGCTGTTCATCAGGAATCAGCATCAATTACCTCATTCTGTTCCTGTGTAAGTGCATTGAGGTGGGAATGGCCTCCTACTATTCCTGTGTAAGTAACTCAAGGGACTGACTGGCTTCTTCCTCGTCCGATTGGACAGAGCCAAGGGCCTGATTGGGTTACCGCTGGTTCCTGTATGACAGCTCGATGTGCTGACTAGTGTGACGATGCTGTAGCTTTAAGAGGTTATTTTGTTCTGGTTTCTTTTAAGAGAGAGATTGAATGACCGTTCCCAAGCTGGCTAGTTAGGGCCACTTGAGTAAACAACTAGTGAGGCCTTAGGTTTATTTTAATGCAGATGGAATGGGTATGGTCAGCTCTCACAGATTAGGATTTCTGGGTTTTGGTTTCTCAGTAACATCAGAAATTATTGGGGTCTCCACCGAGTTGAAAGCTTTAGTGAATGACTCCTGGCTGCTACTCTCTATGAATTTTCTCTTGGTGCTGTTTTTAAATCCTGAATTGTAGAAATATTTGTGTCATTCAGTGTCTGAATATTCCTTTTTGCCAAGGGCTGTGTTCATGTGATTTTCCAGTATTGGAACAGTTCATTAGTATTAGTTCATAGATCTATTATTCTGTTAACTTGTCCAATATAAATACGTTATTCTAAATTCCTCTTTTTTGTTTTTTTTTAATCTATTGTGTTTAAGTAAATGGTGTTACGCTTCATACAGAATTGTTTGACCAGTCACACTGCATCTGGAACAGACACTTTACATTTCCTTTAAAATAAGAAAACATTAGAGTCTCGGCTACCACCTTCAAATATTGTCGAGGGGCTCTGGTGCGGCCCATCACACTAGAATCCTTCTCTTCCTGAGTAATAGGCTGGAGGCACTGAATGGGCTGTCTCTGTTCTTCTCCAATAGTGTCAATGGGCTGAACGACTTCCTCATATTCCTGTGAAACCAGTGTGAGGTGCGGAATGATCTCTTGTTTTACTGTGGCAATGTGCAGTGTCAGACAGTCCTTTATATGAATGTTACTGACTCTTTAAAAGCACAAACCTCAATGGAGTCCATGTCTTGCTGCACATGGACACAGTCCAGTTCAGGAGCTGACGGGGGCATCAAATTATTCTGAACATTGTGGAATCCTCTGTGACCATCCCCACTTCGGATCTTATGGTGGGGAGGGTGGGGGCGGGGAGACATTGATGAAGCAGCTGAAGATGTTTGTGAAGAGGAAGCTACCCTGAGGATCTCCCACAGAGGTGACCCAGGACTGAGATGATGAACATCTTCCTTTGTGCCATGTTTGACTCCAAACACTGGAGAGTTTTCTCTGATTCCCATTAAGTTCAGGTTTGTTAAGCTCCTTGACATCAACAGAAGCCTTGATATCAGGACCAGTCATTTTTACCTGACCCCTTGTGTCAACCTCTTTTGTTCGTATTGATAGACCATGGTATAGGAGCAGCAAGGGTTTTCTTCAAACAGGTGGCATTGAATGTCAGGATTTCTCTTCTCAAGAGTGTTCGGGGAGCCAGATGACTGAAAGTATTTGAAGAGGTAGATGGAGATTGACCCGTCAGAGAGTTGAGGGCGATGAGGAATTGGGTATGAGAGAGGATTTGAGACCAAGAGCAGATCACTCATGATCTTAGTGAAGGGCAAGGCAGGCTTGGGGAGAGAATGACCTGCCCCTGTGTCTCACATTCTGTTATTGGAAAGTTAGTGGGTGTTATTTTCATGGATGTTCTGTTATTGAATGTTGCCATCAGGGAGACAAGAGGATTTTGTGAGCCATCGCTGGCTGAGGTATGGGGGCTGTATTCATAGTGAATTTGGGTCTACAACATGACCAACAAATGGAGCACAAGTTTCAGAGAGGGGAAGCTCAGTAAAGAGAGATGAGGGGCCTCTTTCATACCCAGCCTGGGTTTTACAATTACATTTCTCAAATAACTTCGAAGTGTGTGGGACAGTCTTGAAGGGCCAAATGATCTCCTCTGTTTCTGTGCACCAGGTTATAGAAGTAAGTAGCCTCTAAATGCTCCTGCCTAACAGGTTTAATGGCCTGAATGGAACACAGGGACATGGGATTGAGGGACAGGAGTGAATCATTAGACACTTTGAGCCTTCTCCACCAGGCACTAAGGTTGTGGCTGATCAGGTTGTGGTCTCAGCCCCACTTTCCTGTCTGCGTCCCATTATCCATGACTCAGTTCTCTGTCAATTATTTCACTAACGCAACTGTCAGTCAATGTGAACATAGAGGCATAATAAACTTCCAGTGAAGAGGGTTCGGATTTGAACGGTACTTTCAGAATTTTTCGTCATCCCTCTTATAGAATCAGTGCCATGCAGAGGAGAAACAGACCCGTTAGTCCAATCTGTTCACTCCGATCAGATATCAAATCTGATTTAGTCTCATTTGCCAGCATTTGGCCAATATCCCTCGTCTTTCAGATACCTTTTAAAGGTGCGATTGTAATCGCCTTCACCACTTACTCTGACAGTACTTTCTGTACACACACCACTCACTGTGTGAAACATTTATCTTCAGGTCCCTTCCAAATTATTCGTCCTCTCCCCTCCAACCTATACTCTCCTGATCTGGGATCCTGGTGAGCAGAACATGGCTGTTCAGAATAACACTCCAGGGGGAAACACTTCAAACTAATCAACCCCTCCCTAAAGCTCAAACCTCCAGTCCTGGGACATCCATGTAAATCTTTTCTGCAGAAAACCGAGTTGTACGCAGTATTCTTAAAGTGGCCTCACCAACATCCTGAACAGATATGACATGCCACCACAACTCCTATACTCAATGCACTGACTGATTAAGGCAAATGTGTAAAATGTGTTCTGTACCGCACTGTCTGCATTCGACTCCACTTTCAAGGAACAATGTACCTGCAGCCCTATGTCCATTTGTTTCACAACACTCACCAGGCCCTTACCATTAAGTGTATCATTTCTGCTCTGATTTGCCTTCCCAAAATGCGTAACCTCGTATTTATCTAAATTAAACTTTATCTGTCACTCCTTGACCCTTTGTCCCATCTATTTGTGGTCTCGTTGTACTCTGAGATAATCTACTACACTACCTTTCTGATGTAATCAGTAAACTTACTAACTATGGCCCCAATATCCACATCTAAATCCTTTACATCAATGATGAAATGTTTTGTGAACTCAGTATTGATTCTTACAGCACACTGCTGCTCACAAGCCTCCAGTCTGAAAAATACCCCTCTTCCTTCAAGACAATTGTGATGAGCTTCTTCTGTATCCCCATGTGACCGAACCTTATTAATCTGCCTACCAATCGGAATGTAATGAACACCTTGCTGAAGTCCATATAGACAATATCTACCAAACTGCCTTCATCAATCTTCTTTGTCACCTCTTCATAAAACGCAATCAAATTAATGAGACATGATTTCCCATGCAGGAAGCCACGTTGTCTACCCCGATCAGCCCTTACCTTCCCAAATGTATGTAAATGCAATCCCTCAGAATCCCCTCCAACAACTTACCCCCCACTGACATCAGGCTCACCGGTCTATAGTTCCCCGGCTTTTTGGGTCACTGTTTCCTTTCTAGTCCCACTCCTGCACTGCTCACAACAAATGTTAAATGTAACCAGGTCGGTGATATGGCCGATGATATCGGTCTCAGACTGGGTCAGGGTCAGTTTTAGGAACAAGTCAGGCTAGTATCTTTAATCTGCTCAAATAGCACGTTTATGATCCAGAGCAATGTTACTCCAACTATGATGGAATGATGAATGACAAACTGGATATTGCAAATAAAGACTCGATATTTCCCATTCTAAACACACACACACACACACACACACACACACACACACACACACACACACACACACACACACACACACACACACACACACACACACACACACACACACACACACACACACACACAAAACAAAATGTCTGCAATTTCACGTTGAAAGAACCTTGTCCAGATATTATTGGAACTCATGACAAAAGGAAAAATTGACAGATTGTCCAAAATGTTATTCTGCTTCTGAAGATATTCTACTCACACAGCCGCTAGCAATGGGACTTTATCCTGGGAGAGTTGGATTTGGCTGAATTTCCTTTGCATTAGGCAGTCAGTAGGTTCCAGGTTAGCACAGTGGCTCAGTAGTTCGCACTGTTGCCTCACAGCAGCAGGGACATGAGTTCAATTCCAGCCTCGGGCGACTATCTGCGTGGAGTTTGCATCTTCTCCCCTTGTCTGCGTGAGCTTCTGACGGGTGCTCCCGTTTCCTCCCACAGCCCAAAGCTGTATAATTCAAGTGGATTGGTCAAATAGTCCATAGTGTTCAGCGATTTCTACGTGAGGTGCACTAGTCAGTGGTAACTGTAAGGGCATGGGAAGGTTACTCATTGGAGGGTTAGTGTGGACTTGCTGGGCCGAAGGGCTTGCTTCCACACTGTAGGGATTCTATAAAAATAAGAATGGTAACGATGACAGTAGAGTTTTGTTTTAGCTCGCACACGTTACTGTGATGGGGAGTAATGAAGGAGAGAGAGTGCAATAGGCCGTTTCTTCTCGGGTAGATGACATTTTCTCCCTCTCTGAGTTGAATCACACAATAATGTCATTCTCTCCCAAACTGGACCATGTGAGGTCTCCTTGTACATTGTCCAAACTATGTCTCCATCACATTCCCTGTTCCATGTCGGTGCATCATTGCTGCTGTCATACACAGAGCCATACCCTGAGCAGAAAATGGTCTCGGTTGATTTGAAGATATGTTTATATGGCCCTGCATCATTAAAAAATAAAATGTTTAATGTATTCAGAACACATAGAACATGGAACATAGAACAGTCCAGCACAGAACAGGCCCTTCAGCCCACCATGTTGTGCCGACCATTGGTCATCATGTATACACCCTTAAATGTCTGTGATCATATGTATATCCAGCAGTCTCTTAAATGTCCCCAATGACCTTGCTTCCACAACTGCTGCAGGCAACACATTCCATGCTCTCACAACTCTCTGGGTAAAGAACCCACCTCTGAAATCCCCTCTATACGTTCCTCCAACCAGCTTACAATTATGACCCCTCGTGTTAGCCATTTCTGCCCTGGGGAAATAGTCTCTGGCTATCAACTCTATCTATGCCTCTCATAATCTTGAATACCTCAATTAGGCCCCCTCTCCTCCTCCTTTTCTGCAATGAAAAAAAGTCCGAACTCAGTCAACCTCTCATCATAAGATAAGCCCTCCAGTCCAGGCAGCATCCTGGTAAACCTCCTCTGAACCCTCTCCAAAGCATCCGCATCTTTCCTGTAATAGGGTGACCAGAACTGGACGCAGTATTCCAAGTGCGGTCTAACCAAAGTTTTATAGAGCTGCAACAAGATCTCACGGTTCTTAAACTCAATCCCCCTGTTAATGAAAGCCAAAACACTAAATGCTTTCTGAACAACCCTGTCCACTTGGGTGACCATTTTAAGGGATCTATGTACCTGCACACAAATATCTCTCTGTTCCTTCACACTGCCAAGAACCCTATCCTTAATCCTGTACTCAGCTTTCAAATTTGGCCTTCCAAAATGCATCACATCTCATTTATCCAGGTTGAATTCCATCTGCCACCTCTCAGCCCATCTCTGCATCCTGTCAATGTCCCGCTGCAGCCTACAACAGCCCTCTATACTGTCAACGATACCTCCAAACTTCGTGTCATCTGCAAACTTGCTGACCCATCCTTCAATGCCCTCATCCAAGTCATTAATAAAAATTACAAAGAGTAGAGGCACAAGGACAGAGCCCTGTGGAACACTGCTCACCGTGACTTCCAGGCAGAATATTTTCCTTCCACTACCACTCGCTGTCTTCTGCTGGACAGCCAATTCTGTATCCAAACAGCTAACACAGATACCTGTGTTGAAATGAATGTTTTAACAAATACAGAAATTGCTGGAACATCTCGGCAGGTCTGTCAGCATCCAGATGCCTTTTACATGATGTAGTTGTACCAGCCTCCACCACTTCCTCTGGCAGCTCATTCCATACGCACACCACCCTCTGTGTGAAAAGATGCCCCTTAGGCCTCTTCAAAACCTTTCCCCTCTCACTTTCCACCAATGCCGTCGGGTTTTGGACGCCCCTAACCTGGGGAAAAACCCTGACTACTCAACCTATCCATGACCGTTCTGATTTTATGAACCTTTCCTGCTGCGAAATGTGACTTCAATCAACACAAATGGCTGTACTTTCACTCATCCTGGGCCTAAATTCTGAAATGCAGCACTGACACCTGTTCTTTCTCCATCAAGTCACAATTCTAAACCAGTTTAATCAGTTTGTTCAGATATATTAGGAGACACTTCTGTGGGATGTACACCTAGACCTTTGTGCTCGGAGGTAGGGACACGAGCACCACTCGGCAATACCCATAAAGCTGTAACATTATTCCCCTGTGTGTTTGTCCATCAGCCTGTTATGACATGCTGAGACATACCTCTGCAACAGGCAGGACTTCAATCCAGGCCTTCTCATCCAGAGCTAGGAACACTACCACACAAGTTCAGGAATTGGAATCAAATCCAGAGGTCTGGCTCAGAGACACGGACACTGCCCACTATACTACCATACCCAGATTTTGGGTCATATTTTAGTGCCCGCTTCCAGCTCAGTGTGGATTGATTATAATCAGGTTACTATTACTGAATTACAAAAAACACTTTGTATTATTAAACAAATGCAAGATATTTGTCTCAACTGTAGGATATTGAGTGTACTTGCTGAATATTGAAATTAACTATGAACATCTTTAATCGCTATTATCTGTAGTCTGCAATATTAGGGAAAGAAATCCCACAGAAACACTCTGCCCAATGAAGGGTCTCAAATACATGTTTATTACTGAACACCAGAGGCGAAGGAAGGGATTAATTTCTGACCCCAAAACACCGATCAATCTTACCCACCTCTAACGTGTGTCTGCCCTCTTCCTAAAACCATGAAATGATACCAGGCCGCTGATTACTGTCCAGCCTCTCCTCCCCACTGACTGTGTCTGCAATCTGTCCCTCCTCCCTCTAACCACACAAGGCAACCCAAGCTCAGGGTCTTTGTGAAAATCAAGGCCGGAGTGTGCAGGCCTCCTGGAGAGGGGGAGGCATTTTAAAATTGAAGGGGGGGGAGGTGGCAGTCATATCACACACTGGGCTGAGGGGTGGCAGATGGAGGATAGTCTGGATTAATGCCAGGCATTGGATTTGGTAAATCAAACAACAACAGGACCTATACAATTAAAAGTAGGGTCTTTTGGTGGTGTTGTAGTACAGAGACCTAGGCTGTCAGGTTTAATTCTTTACAATTTGCATCTGATACAGAAAGTGGCTAAGAAGGTGTTTAACACACTTGTCTTCATAGGTCAGACCTTTGAGTATCGGAATTGGGACGTCATGTTGTGGTTGTACAGGACATTGGTGAGACCTCTCCTGGAATGCTGTGTCCAGTCTGGACATCCTGCCCGCTCATTCCATAGGCACACCACCCTCTGGGTGAAAATGCTGCCCCTTAGGTCACTTTTAAATGTTACCCTCTCACCTTAAGCCTATGTCCTCTAGTTTTGGTCTCCCCCGTACCTTTAGCAAATACCTTGACTATTCACTTTGATATCATTGACCTTGATGTTATTAAGCTGGAGAGGGTTCAGAAGAGTTTAACCTGGATGTTGCTGGAAATGGAGGGATTGAGCTACAAGGGGAGGCTGAATCGGCTGGGACTTTTTTCACTGGAGAGTATGAGATGGAGGGGTAACTTTAAAGAGGTTTGTAAAATGATGAGGGGTACAGATTAGCTGTAGGGCTGATGTCTTTTCCCTAGAGTTGGGGATTCAAAACTGAGGGATATTTTGAGGCGTGAGGAAAAAGATTTACAAAAGTCAGGAGAGGTAATTATTTTAGACAGAAGCTGGCTTGTGTGTGGAATGAACTTCCAGAGGAACTGGTTAAAATAGGGGCAGTTACAATTTTTAAAGGACATTTAGATCAGTACATGGATAAGACATCAGTTTGGATGGTGCTGTGAGCAGCTGCCCTCTCCCTCCCCCTCCCTCTCTCCCTCCCCCTCTCTGAGTGAATCTCTGTTGGTTTTCACCCTCTGCCAATGCCTGTGCAGTGGCGTGGAGAGGCCAGCAGAGGGAGGCATTGCATCACTTTCAGCACCACAGAGACTGCCAGACCTGCCCCACACAGAGACACACAGATACACACACGGGAATTGTTAGGACACTGCGTGAAGCTCATCTGATAACTTAAACTAAACTAAACATAAAGAAATGCTCAATTTACCTTGTAAACTGTTGAAATATGAGTGATAGAGAACTCCCAAAAAATATCAATGTATTTTTTTTTAACTCTGAAAGTGAACATTTTACATCAACTATTCACAACTGTGGGACCCTCTTTATCCTAACTGCTTATTACCCTACTCCAACTCTACAGCAATATACTGTTTCAATAAGATACTTATTAAAATTACATAAACGTAATTTCAAAACCACACAGCAGCTGTTGTTTCATCTGACCTCACACCAATCTCCCTTTTTCCCATCTTTCCTGGGAAGACTGGCTCATGTTACAGGATGTTATCGAAGTGTCTACGTTTCAGCATTCCGAAACCTGGGAACACATCCATCCATGACACTGTCTCTCAGTCTCCCCCTCTCTGTCTATACCCCAAACCCCTCCCATGTGGTGATATTTAAACTGATTCCCCCGCCATCTCTCTCTGGCAGGGATGTTCACACCCATAGCACCCCCCCGTCAGAGCACAATGGGGATATGGAGCTGGAAATGGGTGGGAGCTGCACATCCTGTCACTTCCAGCATGGGCTGCAAGTTTCCCCTCACTGGGCAGGGATCTAACACAGTGTTACTGAGCAATGCACTGGGGTGGGGTACACCGTCCTACATGCTGGGAGGGTAACTGCTCCTGGGTTACAGATCAATGCACTGGGGTGGGGTACACAGCCCTACATGCTGGGAGGGTAACTGCTCCTGGGTTACAGATTAATTCACGGGTGATCACTGCACAGGTCTCTGTGCTGGTCAGACTGTCTGGCTGAGGTTTATAGATAATACAATGATGTGGTCAGTGCAGCTCCCCGTGCGGGACAGGTATGTAACCTGTTGGTGGGTAGGGGTGAAAGGTGATGGACAGGTCACGGAGTTTCCCGGAAATTTCTGTCTCTGACATTCTATAACTGACATTCCCCGGAACGTTCCGTCACCGACATTCTATAACCGCCATTCCCCGGAACGTTCTGTCCCTGACATTCTATAACCGCCATTCCCCGGAACGTTCTGTCCCCGACATTCTGTAACTGACATTCCCCGGAACGTTCTGTCCCTGACATTCTATAACCGCCATTCCCCGGAACGTTCTGTCCCTGACATTCTATAACTGACATTCCCCGGAACGTTCTGTCCCTGACATTCTATAACTGACATTCCCCGGAACGTTCTGTCCCTGACGTTGTTTGTTTGTGAACGGCCGGACGTCAGTGAATTGAACAAACGATAAGATCCCGAGGGAAGAGATCCCGTTCCAGGGAGAAGGAGACACTGCTCCGAAGGCCCCTCAGGCAGTTAAATACGTTTTCCCTGCGTTTACATTTCTCCACGACACAGGATCGACCACAATTTAGACCAAAATACAGAAATTCCCAAATTCCGTTTGTCTTCAGGAAACTGGGAAAGAATCCTTCAGGACAGCAACGCTCCCACCCTCCGTATTCGGAACTGGGAAGGAGTGACCTGTGTCTGCTCTCGAGTGATCGAGAGTGTGGGAATGTTCTAGAAACCATCTGTCCTTATGGATGTGTCTCTGTGTGTTTGGGGAGGGAGGGTTTCTTGTGGTTTATGTCACATTTTTGTCAGTAATTCCGACCTTCCCATTTGTTATTCCAGCTCCAATTATTTTAATAAATCCCTGAATACAGGGACACATTTGAAAATCTCACTGGGTCCCCGTTCAAACGGGTCCCTTTGCCTCCAGGCTGATAGATAATGGGTTTGTTTTCCTTCCTCACAGTTAACGTAGTGACCATCTACGTCCTGCTTTATAAAGATTGTGGATTGTCTCCATGTGTCAGACGTTACCTGGGGGCCATGGCAGCGGCGGATCTCCTGGTCATTATCCTCGACCTGATCCTGAGACACATTCCCATTGTTTATCGGGAACAGTTTTATTTCCTGTACACCGTCCCCGTGTGTAATATCCACGCCATCCTGCTTTATGCAGCCACTGACTGCTCTGTCTGGTTCACCGTCACTTTCACCTTTGATCAGTTTGTGGCCATTTGTTGCCAGAAGCTGAAAAGTAAATATTGCAGTGAGAAAACGGCGGCTGTGGTTCTGGGAGCAGTGACTGTGCTGAGCTGTTTAAAGAACATTTCCTGGTATTTTATGCTCACGGCTCGGTATTGGCTGGGGAACGCCCCCTGGTTTTGTGATGTAACAGGCGCTGTTCGAGTCTCCAGTGTCTGGGGCACAATCGAGTTCCTCCACCACATTCTAACCCCGGGTGTCCCATTTCTCCTGATTCTGCTGCTCAATGTTCTCACCGTCAGACACATTTTAGTGACCAGCAGAGCCCGCAGGAGACTCCGCGCTCACACCAATGGGGACGCTCAGTCTGACACTGAAATGAGAAACCGAAAAAAATCCATCATTTTACTGTTTGTGATCTCGGCCAATTTCATCCTGTTATGGTCAACGTTAATGCTGTATTCTATATGGTTCCGGATGTGGTGGTTTGGGTATTACTCTATGTATCTCCATCCCTTTGTGCGGGAATTGGGCTTCATGCTGCAGCTCCTCAGTTGCTGCACAAACACCGCGATTTATGCCGTGACCCAGACTAAGTTCAGGCAGCAGCTGAAGAATGTGCTGAAATATCCCTTCACACAAATCCATCCATCCATCAAATTCCCTCATTAATCACACCATCCGGGATTTTCCCATTTCAGTTCAGTGTTTCAGCGATGGAGCAGCCTGTCGCTATGGTAACAGACTGAGGGGAGCGCTGGTTTGTCCCTCCTTATCCCCCAGGGGGGTTACAGGGAAACATTTCAATGTTTCTCACAACTCAGGGGCCAGTGAGAAAAGGCACCATCCCACTGACTGTATCCATCACTTCCATTTGTAACCAATAAAAATGCTGATGAAAGCGTGCCGAGCAGCAGAGGGACCGCTGTTGTTGTGTGTCTTTGTGTTGGAGAAGCTGAGCTGGAGAGAGACAGACTCAGCCCCAAGTCCTGGTCCTCAGGGAAGGGGAGGGCACCGCGCCCTGAGCTCAGGAGCTGGGGTTAACGCCCTCTGTTCCCCCCGACTCCAACCTGGCCACCCCATTACCTCTCCCCTACTCTTTCTCCTCAATTCTCTCTCTCTTTTAGCACACACTCTCTTTCTCAACCCTCTCCCTCATCCCCCTCTCTTTCACACACACTGCCCCCAAACCCGGTTTCTCCACCTGACTCCACTTTCCCTCTCCCCCCTCTCTCTCTCATGCTGTCGCAGTCTCCCTCCCACAATTCCATCTCTACCCCATTTTCCCCACCTGCCACATCTCACCCCAACCCACAAACATCCCCAGTCTCTGGGTCAGAGGGAGAGGGAAGGGCCAGGGAGACAGAGTATGTCAGAGAGACAGGGAGGGAGGGACAGGAGGGAGAGAGATTCAGTCAGAGGGAAAGACAGGGAGGTGGGAAGAGAGAGACACCGAGAAAAGTGGAGAGCGAGAAGGGCGACAGACAGAGAGAGAGAGTCGAGAGAGAGAGAGAGACAGAGTCGAGAGATAAAGGGGGCGAGAGAGAGAGGGAGGGGGTCGAGAGAAAGAGAGGGGGCGAGAGAGAGAGTGGGCGAGAGAGAGACAGGGAGGGTCTCAAGAGAGAGAAAGAAGGGGGCGAGAGAGAGAGAGAGAGGGAGTGCGAGAGAGATGGAAGTGGTGAGAGAGATAGGGAGGGGGGCGAGGTAGTGAGAGTGAGGTGGCGAGAGAGAGGGAGTTGGATGAGAGAGAGGGAGGGGGATGAGAGAAAGAGAGGGGGATGAGAGCGATAGGGAGGGGTGAGAGAGAGAGGAAAAGAGGGAGGGGGTGAGAGAGAGAGAGGGAGAAGGGCGAGAGAGGGAGAGGGGCGGTGCAGGAGTGAGAGGGCGGGGGCGAGAGAGAGAGGGAGTGGTGCGAGAGAGAGAAGGGGGACGAGAGAGGGGGGCAACAGAGAGAGGGAGGGGGATGAGAGCACGAGGGAGGGGGACGAGTGAGAGGGAGGAGAGAGAGAGAGAGGGGACGGGGCGAGAGAGAGAGGGAGGAGGCGACAGAGAGAGGGAGGGGGATGACAGCACATGGGAGGGGGACGACAGAGAGGGAGGAGTGAGAGAGAGAGAGAGGGAGGGGGGTACGACAGAGGGGTAGGGGGCACGAGAGAGAGGGAGGGGGCGAGAGAGAGAGGGAGGGGGCGAGAGAGAGAGGGAGGGGGCGAGAGAGAGAGGGAGGGGGGCGAGAGAGAGGCGGGGCGAGAGAGAGAGAGGGAGGGGGCGAGAGAGAGAGGGAGGGGGCGAGAGAGAGAGGGAGGGAGGGGGCGAGAGAGAGAGGGAGGGGGCCAGAGAGAGAAAGATGTAGGGGGTAAGAGACAGAGAGGGAGGGGGCGAGAGGGAGAGGGAGGGGGCGAGAGGGAGAGGGAGGGGGCGAGAGGGAGAGAGAGTTGGACAAGAGAGAGGGAGGAGTGAGGGGGGTCGAGAGAGAGAGAGGTAGTGGGCGAGAGAGAGGGGGTGTGAGAGGGAGGGAGGGGTGAAAGAGAGAGAGAGAGAGGGAGAGATGTAGTGGGCGAGAGAGAGGGAGGGTTCAAGAGAAGTGGGAGGGGGCGAGAGAGAGGGGGAAGGGGGTGAGAGTGAGAGAGGGAGGGGGCGAGAGAGAGAGAGGGAGGGGGCAAGAGAGAGGGAGGGAGGGGGCAAGAGAAAGAGGGGGGAAAGAGAGAGAGGGACGGGGCAAGAGAGAGAGGGAGGGGGCAAGAGAGAGAGGGAGGGGCAAGAGAAAGAGGGAGGGGGCAAGAGAAAGAGGGAGGGGGCAAGAGAAAGAGGGAGGGGGCAAGAGAAAGAGGGGGGGCAAGAGAGAGGGGGGGCAAGAGAGAGAGGGGGGCGTGAGAGAGAGGTAGCGGGCGAGAGAGAGAGGGGGGTGAGAGAGGGAGGGAGGGAGGGGGCAAGAGAGAGAGAGGGGGAGGGTTCAAGAGAAGAGGAGGGGATGAGAGAGAGGGCGAAGGGGGCGAGAGTGAGAGAGGGAGGGCGTGAGAGATAGATAGGGAGGGGAGGGCGAGAGAGAGGGTGGACGAGAGAGGGAGGGGCGAAGAGAGAGAGGGAGCGGGGAGAGAGAGGGGGAGGGGGAGAGAGAGAGGTGAGAATGAGAGGAAGGCCGGGCGAGAGAGGGAGGGAGGGGGCCAGAGAGAGAGGGAGGGGGCGAGAAAGAGTGGGAGGGGGCGAGAGAGTAATAACTAGGGGGCGAAGAGACGGAGAGGGAGGGGGCGAGAGAGAGAAGGAGGGGGCGAGAGAGAGAGGGAGGGGGCGAGAGAGAGAGGGAGGGGGCGAGAGAGAGAGGGAGGGGGCGAGAGAGAGAGGGAGGGGGCGAGAGAGAGGGTTGGGAGCGAGAGAGAGGGAGGGAGGGGGACCATAGAGAGAAGGGGTGTGAGAGAGAGAGGGAGGGGGCGAGAGAGAGAGGGAGGGGGCGAGAGAGAGGGTTGGGAGCGAGAGAGAGGGAGGGAGGGGGACCATAGAGAGAAGGGGTGTGAGAGAGGGAGGGAGGGGGCGAGAGGGAGGGAGTGGGGCAAGAGAGAGAGATGGAAGTGGTGAGAGAGAGAGAGAGGGAGGATTCAAGAGAAGAGGGAGGGGGCGAGAGTGAGAGGGTGACAGGGGCGAGAGAGGGAGGGGGTGAGAGGGAGGGCGAGAGCGGGTGGGATGAGAGAGAGGGTGGGTTGAGAGAGGGAGGGGGTGAGAGAGGGTGAGAGTGAGCGAGAGAGGCGAGAGAGAGAGAGAGCTGGAGGCGAGAGAGAGAGGGAGGTGGCGAGAGAGAGAGAGAGAGAGAGAGAGAGGGCTGGGGGCGAAAGAGAGAGGGAGGGGAGCGAGAGAGAGAGAGAGAGGGAGGGCTGGGGGCGAGAGAGGGACGGAGGGGAGCTAGAGAGAGAGAGAGAGACAGAGGCGAGCGAGAGAGAGTGTGAGGGGGCGAGAGAGAGAGTGAGGGGGCGAGAGAGAGAGAGAAGGCAAGAGAGAGGGGGAGAGAGAGAGGGAGAGGGATGAGAGAGAGAAGGGGTGTGAGAGTGGGAGGGAGGGGGCAAGAGAGAGACAGGGAAGGGGTGAGAGAGAGAGAGGGAGGGTTCAAGAGAAGAGGAAGAGGGAGAGTGAGAGAGGGAGACGGAGGCGAGCCTGAGAGGGGGGGTAAGAGAGAGAGATAGAGAGAGGGGTCGAGAGAGAGGGTGGGACGAGAGAGGGAGGGAGTGAGAGAGAGAGAGAGAAGGGAGTGAGAGTGAGAGGGGCGAGAGAGAGAGTGAGGGGGCGAGACAAAGAGGGAGGGGGAGGAGAGAGAGGGAGAATGAGGGGGACGAGAGATTGAGAGGTGGGGGATGAGAGACAGAGAGAGGGAGGAGGATGAGAGAGCGAGGGAGGGGGCCGAGAGAGATGGAGGGGGTCGAGAGAAAGAGTGGGGGGTGCGAGACAGAGAGGGGCAAGAGAGAGAGGGGACGAGAGGGGGATGCGAGAGAGAGAGGGGACAGGGGTTGAGAGAGAGAGAGAGGGAGGGGGCGAGAGAGAGAGAGAGGGAAGGGGTGAGTGTGAGAGGAAGGGGGTGAGAGAGAGAGGGTTGGGGTGAAAGAGATGGCTGGGGGCGAGAGAGAAACAGTGGGGGTGAAAGAGAGGGAGGGGGCGAGAGAGAGAGGGGGCGAGAGAGAGAGGGGGCGAGAGAGAGGGGAGCGAGAGAGAGAGGGGGCGAGAGAGAGAGGGGGCGAGAGAGAGAGGGGGCGAGAGAGAGGGGGAGGGGGGCGAGAGAGGGAGTGAGGTGGCGAGGGAGAGAGGGGGCGTGAGAGAGAGTGAGGGGGGCAAGAGAAAGAGAGGAGGCAAGAGAGAGAGGGGGAGAGAGAGAGGGAGGGGGACAAGAGAGCGAGGGATGGGAACGAGAGAGAGGGGGAGGTGGGTGAGTGAAAGAAAGGGAGGATTTCAAGAGAGACAGAGGAGGGAGGCGAGAGAGAGAGAGAGAGGTAGTGGGCGAGAGAGAGAGGTGGGGTGAGAGAGGGAGAGAGGGGGCAAGAGAGAGAGGAGGGAGGGGTGAGAGAGAGAGGGGGACGAGAGAGATACGGAGGTGGCGACAGAGCGAGAGGGAGGGGGTCAGAGAGAGAGTGGGAGGGGGCAAGAGAGAGTGTAGGGGCGACAGAGAGAGGGAGGGCTGTGTGAGAGAGGGGGGGGCGAGAGAGAAAGAGGGGGAGGCTGGTGAGAGAGAGGGACGGGTGAGAGAGAGAGAAGTGGGACGAAAGAATAGGAGGGCGGGTGAGAGAGAGAGAGAGAGACAGAGGGAGGGGGTGAGAGAGAGATGGGGGTGAGAGAGAGAGGGAGGGGGTGAGAGAGAGATGGGGGTGAGAGAGCGAGGGAGGGGAGAGAGAGGGAGGGAGGGGTGAGAGAGAGGGAGGGAGGGGGACGAGAGAGAGAATGGGAGGGCGGGTGAGAGAGAGAGAGGGGGGGACGAGACAGAGAGGGAGGGGGGTGAGAGAGGGAGAGGGAGGGGACCGATAGAGCGGGAGGGGGCGAGAGAGAGTGGGAGGGGGGGCGAGAGAGAGGTGGGGGGCGAGAGAGAGTGGGAGGGGTGAGAGAGAGTGGGAGGGGGCGAGAGACAGAAGGAGGGAGCGAAAGAGAGAAAGGGAAGTTGCGAGAGAGACAGAGAGGGGCGAGAGTGCTGGACAGGGCGAGAGGTAGAGTGGGAGTGGGCGAGAGAGAGTGAGAAAGGGGGCGAGAGAGAGAGAGGGAGGGTGCGAGAAAGAGATGGACGGTGTGAGAGAGAGAGAGAGGTGGGGCGAGAGAGAGGTAGGGGTGAGAGAGAGCGGGAGGGGCCGAGAGAGAGAGAGAGGGCGGGAGAGAGAGAGGGAGGGGGCGAGAGAGAGAGAGGGAGGGGGCGAGGGAGAGAGAGGGAGGCGGCGAGAGAGAGGGGGAGGGGGCGAGAGAGAGAGGGGAAGTGGTGAGAGAGAGGGAGGGGCGAGAGAGAGAGGGAGGGGGCTGGTGAGAGAGAGAGGGAGGAGGCAAAAGAGAGAGGGAGGAGGCAAAAGAGAGAGGGAGGGGGCGAAAGAGAGAGGGAGGGGGCGAAAGAGAGAGGGAGGGGCGAAAGAGAGAGGGAGGGGGCGAAAGAGAGAGGGAGGGGGCGAGAGACACTGTGAGGGAGGGGGCGAGAGAGGGAGAGGGAGGGGTCGAGAGAGAGAAGGGAAGGGGTGAGAGAGAGGGAGGGGGTGGGTTAGAGAGAGAGGGAGTAGGTGAGAGAGAGAGGCAGGGGACGAGAGAGAGAACAGGGGCGAGTGAGAGAACAGGGGCGAGAGAGTGAGTGAGGGGGCAATAGACAGAGGGAGGGGGCGATAGAGAGAGAGGGGCGTGACTGAGATGGTTGGGGCGAAAGACAGAGGGTGGCGGCGAGAGGGAGAGGGAGTGGGTGAGAGAGTGAGGGAGGAGGAGTGAGACTGAGAAGGAGGGGCGAGAGAGAGAGGGAGGGGGCGAGAGACAGGGAGGGGGCGAGAGAGAGGGAGGGCTCGAGGGAGAGAGGGAGGGTGGCAAGAGCGAGAGGGAGGGGACGAGTGAGAGAGTGAGGGGGCGAGTGAGAGAGGGAGGGGCGAGAGAGAGAGGGAGGGGGAGGGGTGAGAGAGAGAGGGAGGGGTGAGAGAGAGAGGGAGGGGTGAGAGAGAGGGGAGGGGTGAGAGAGAGAGGGAGGGGGGTTGAGAGATAGAGGGGGAGAGACTGCGAGGGACGGGGCGAGAGAGAGGGGGAAGGGGTGAGAGAGAGGGAGGGGTGGGCTAGAGAGAGAGAGGGAGGGGGTGAGAGAGAGAAAGAGAGAGAGAGGGTGAGAGAGGGAGGGAGGGAGTGAGAGAAAGAGATGAGGCATTGAGAGAGATGGGGTGTGAGAAAGAGGGAGGGTGCAAGTCAGTGAGAGACGAGGCGAGAGAGAGAGCGAGGGAGGGGGCGAGAGAGAGAGAGACTGAGGGGGCAAGAGAGATAGATGGAGGGGTTGAGAGAGAGGGAGGGACGGGGAGAGAGAGGGAGGGACAGGTCGAGAGAGAGAGATGGAGGGGGCGAGAGAGAGAGAGGGAGGGGGGGCGAGAGAGAGAGAGGGAGGGGGAGAGAGAGGGAGGGAGGGGGAGAGAGAGGGAGGTGGCGAGAGAGGGAGGGAGGGGGTCGAGAGAGAGAGGGGGGGCGAGAGAGAGAGAGAGGGGGCGAGAGAGAGAGGGGGCGAGAGAGAGAGAGGGGGCGAGAGAGAGAGAGGGGGCGAGAGAGGGAGGGGGCGAGAGAGAGGGAGGGGGGGCGAGAGAGTGGGCGGGGGGCGAGAGAGTAAGGGAGGGGGCAAGAGAGAAAGGGAGGGGTAGAGAGAGAAAGGGAGGGGTAGAGAGAGAAAGGGAGGGGTCGAGAGAGAGGGAGGGGGCGAGAGTGGGTGGGAGTTTGGCGAGACAGAGTTGGAGGGGGCCGAGAGAGAGGGAGAGGGGGCGAGAGAAAGAGGGAGGGGGCGAGAGAGAGAGAGAGAGGGGGGGCGAAAGAGAGGGAGGTGGGTCGAGAGTGTGGGCGGGGACCAAGAGAGAAAGGGAGGAGGGGCGAGAGAGAAAGGGAGGAGGGGCGAGAGAGAGAGGGAGTTTGGCGAGAGAGAGTTGGAGGGGGGCCGAGAGAGGGGGCGAGAGAGAGAGGGAAAGGAGGCGAGAGAGAGAGGGAGGGAGGAGGCGAGAGGGAGAGGGCAGTGGTGAGAGAGAGAGGGAGGGGGCGGGAGAGAGAGAGGGAGGGGGCGGGAGAGAGAGAGGGAGGGGGCGGGTGAGAGAGAGAGAGGGAGGGGGCGGGCGAGAGAGCGAGGGAAAGGAGGGTGTGGGAGGGGGACGAGAGAGTGGGAGCTGTTCAAGAGAGAGGGGTGCGAGAGAGGAAGGGAGGGAGGCGAGAGAGAGAGAAGAGGGGCCGAGAGAGACAGGGAGGGGGTGAGAGAGAGAGGGCAGGGACAAGAGAGAGAGAGTGGGGGCAAGAGAGAGAGAGGGAGGGGTTGAGAGAGAGGGAGGGGTGTGGGAGAGAGAGAGAGGGGGAGGGGGTGAGAGAGAGAGGGGAGGAGGTGAGAGTGTGAGGGAGGAGGCGAGAGAGAGATGGGGAGAGGACGAGAGAGAGGGGGAGGGGGCCAAGAGAGGGATGGAGGGTCGCGAGAGAGAGAGTGAGGGGGCGAGAGAGAGAGGGAGGAGGGCGAGACAGATGGGAGTGTAAGAGGGAGGGAGGGGTGTGGGCTAGAGAGAGTGGGAGGGGGTGAGAGTGAGAGAGGGAGGGGCAAGAGAGAGAGAGAGAGAGGGAGGGGGGCAAGAGAGGGATGGAGGGTCGGTGAGGGGACAAGAGAGAGAGAAGAAGGGGGTGAGAGAGAGGAAGGGAGTGAGAGAGATGGGAGTGTAAGAGAGAGGGAGGGGTGTGTGCTAGAAAGAGTGGGAGGGGGTGAGAGTGAGAGAGGGAGGGGGCAAGAGAGAGAGGGAAGGGGGGTGGGAGGGGGCAAGAGAGAGGGGGAAGGGGGTGGGAGGGGGCGGGAGAGCGAGTGAATGCAGGGGGTGGGAGGGGAGAGAGAGTGGGAGGGGGCGAGACTAAGAGGGAGAGGGCGAGAGAGTGGGGGGCGAGAGACAGAGGGAGGGGGCGAGAGAGAGAGTGGGACAGGCGCAAGAGACACAGGAAGGGGGCAAGAGAGAAAGGGAGAGGGTCAGAGAGAGAGACAGGGGAGAGAGAGTGGGCAAGAGAGAGGGAGGTGGGTCGAGAGAGTAGGTGGGGGCCGAGAGAGAAAGGGAGGGGGCCAGAGAGAAAGGGAGTGGGGCGAGAGAGAGAGGGAGGGGCGAGAGAGAGTTGGAGGGGGGCCGAGATAGAGAGAGGGAGGGGCCGAGATAGAGAGAGGGAGGGGGCGAGAGAGAGCGAGTGAGGAGGCGAGAGAGAGAGGGAGGGAGAAGGTGAGAGCGAGAGGGAGGGGGCAAGAGAGAGAGTGAGGTGGCGGGCGAGAGAGAGAGAGAGAGGGAGGTGGCGAGAGAGAGGGAGGGGGCAAGAGAGAGGGAGGGAGGGAGGCGGCGGGCGAGAAAGAGAGTGAGGGGCGACAGAGAGAGGGAGGGGGCGAGAGAGGGAGGGGGCGAGAGAGAGAGGGGGGAGGGGGCGAGAGAGAGAGGGAGGGGGTGAGACAGAGAGGGAGGGAGGGGGCGAGAGAGCGACTGAGGAGGAGAGAGAGACAGGGAGGGAGGAGGTGAGAGGGAGAGGGAGGAGTGAGAGAGAGGGAGGGGCCAAGTGAGAGCAAGGGAGGAGGCGAGAGGGATAGGGCAGTGGCGAGAGAGAGAGGGAGGGGCGAGAGAGAGGGAGTGGGAAAGTGAGGGAGGGGGCGAGAGAGTGAGGGAGGGGGCGAGAGAGAAAGGGAGGGGGCGAGAGTGAGAGAGGGAGGGGGCAAGAGTGCGAGGGAGGGGGCGAGAGAGAGAGGGTGTGGGCGAGAGAGAGAGGGTGTGGGCGAGAGAGAGAGGGTGTGGGCGAGAGAGAGAGAGGGAGGGGGCGAGAGAGAGAGTTGGAGGTGGTCGAGAGAGACAGATGGAGGTGGGCGAGAGAGAGATGGAGGTGGGCAAGAGAGAGATGGAGGTGGGCAAGAGAGAGATGGAGGTGGGCAAGAGAGAGAGATGGAGGTGGGCGAGAGAGAGAGATGGAGGTGGGCGAGAGAGAGAGATGGAGGTGGGCGAGAGAGAGAGATGGAGGTGGGCGAGAGAGAGATGGAGGTTGGCGAGAGAGAGAGATGGAGGTGGGCGAGAGAGAGAGATGGAGGTGGGCGAGAGAGAGAGAGGTGACGAGAGAAAGAGAGTGAGGGAGCGAGAGAGAGAGAGTGAGGATACGTGAGAGAGAGAGAGAGGGAGGTGGTGAGACGGAGAGGGCAGGGGCAAGAAAGAGAGGGAGGGGGCAATAGAGAGAGAGGAGAGGGCGAGTGAGTGAAAGAGAGGGGAAAGAGAGATGGGGGTGTGAGAGAGAGGGGTGCGGGCTAGAGAGAGAGGGAGTGGGTGAGAGAGAGAGAGATGGGGGCGCGAGGGAGAGAAAGAGAGATGGGGCGAGAGAGAGGGGGAGGGGGCGAGAGAGAGGGAGGGGGCGAGCAAGAGGGAGGGGGTGAGAGAGAGGGAGGGGGCGAGAGAGAGAAGGAGGGGGCGAGAGAGAGGGAGGGGGAGGGGGAGGGGGAGGGGGAGGGGGAGGGGGAGGGGGAGGGGGCGAGAGAGAGGGAGGGGATGTGCGAGAGAGAAAGGGAGGGGATGGGCGAGAGAGGGGGGCGAGGTAGAGAGAGAGAGAGAGGGGGACGGCTGAGAGAGAGAGGGGGAGAGGGTGAGAGAGAGGGAGGTGATGAGAGAGAGAGGGAGGGGGTAAGACAGAGAGTGTGAGGGGGTGAGAGAGGGAGGGGTTGGGCTTGAGAGAGGAAGGGAGGAGGCTAGAGGGAGAGGAAGATGGAGGGGGCGAGAGGGAGAGGACGGGGGCGAGAGGGAGAGGGAGGGGCGAGAGGGAGAGGACGGGGGCGAGAGGGAGAGGGAGGGGCGAGAGGGAGAGAGGGATCGGACGAGTCTGAGATGGAGGGGAGCAAGAAAGTGGGTGTGAGAGAGAGAGGGAGGGACGAGAGAGACAGAGAGGGAGGGGCAAGACAGACAGAGAGGTGGGGGCGACAGAGCGAGAGGGAGGGGACGAGTGAGAGGAGGGCGAGGGCGTGGAGGGCGAGTGGGAGGAGGGCGAGTGGAGGAGGGCGAGGGCGAATGAGGGGGTGGTGCGAGAGAGAGCCAGAACGAGAGCAACAGACACAGAAAGATGGACAAAGGGGGAGAGCAAGAGAGAGCGAGCGTGTGAGAGAGTGAGAGAGAGATGGTCGAGAGAGAGGATTGGCAGAGCGTGTGAGGAGGAGTCAGGACAGAGAGAGAGAGGGCTGCAGAGAAAGTGGAGGAGAGTGAGAGTGAGAGAGAGAGGCCGCGAGAGAGAGAGGAAGCAAGAGTGAAGGGATAGCGAGATGGAGAGAAGGGACGAGCGAGAGGTAGAGCAATGAGAGAGAGGCGAAAGAGTAATAGTGGAAGCGAGAGACAGAGGGAAGGCCCAGAGAGGCAGAGACAGAGGGGTGAGAGAGGAAGAGAGGATGTGAGAGCGATGAGGCTAGAGCGAATGAGGGAGCAATGCGGTGAGAGAGAGAGAGAGGTGCCAAAGAAAGAGAGGGGCAAGTGAGAGAGAGGTGCGTGAGAGAGAGGGATAGAGTGGGGGGAGAGAGAGGAGCGAGACGGAGAGAGAGAGAGGGTGGGGCGTGATCGAGAGAGGGAGAGAGTGATCGAGAATGAGTGAGAGAGAGAGAACGAGCGAGAGGGAACGAGAGAAAGAAGGAGAGAGTTGCGGTAAAGATGGGCAAATACGGGAGAGAGAGTGAGAGGGCGAGGGAAAGAGAGAGGGAGAGAGGGTGTGGGAGAGAGCGTGAGGGAGAGAGTGATTGAGAAAAAGCAAGGGAGGGGTTAGAGAGGAGCAACAGAGAGAGCGCGAAAGAGACAGAGGAGAGGGAGGGAGAGGTGATAGAGAAGGATAGAGAGAGAGCGAGAGACGTGTGCGATGGTGACATGGGGAACAAAGAGATATATATATATAGAGAGAGAGAGAGACAGGCGAAAGTGGGTGTAAGAGAGAGAAAGCCGCGCGCAAAAGAGAGAGAGGCAAAAGAGGGCGACAGTGATGGGGGAGAGAGAGGAGAGAAAGGGGGTGTGAGAGAGAGGGGAAAAGGAGAGCAAATAATTTCCAATCAATCGCTGTTTGTGGAGCTTTATCAAACTATCCATTTCTGTGTATAAAAGTGTTCCCCGTTATCACACCTCAATGTTCTGACTCGAACACTTTATCTGTTTAATCTTTCTTCTTAAGTTAAGCCTTGGAATCCAAGTATCACTTCAGTAAATCTACACTGCACTTCCCCTCAGAGGGATACTCTCCTTCAGCCATGGTACCCAGCCCTGACAGCTTGGTCTAACTCGGTTCGGATTTGCTGAAGCATGACTTCTAATCCTTTGGTATCTCGTCTTCTGTCGAGATCAATGTCAACATTCCACCGGCCCCTTGGTCACTTTTCTGAACCTGCTTGAGACATTTTCGTGAACTATACAGCTGGATCAATCCCATGTAGCTTCTTTGGAGTCCACTCTCTCTATTTTCACAATCAAGAAATATTCTATTTTGATCCAACCTCTCACTTGTCGACATAAACTCATCTGTCGTTGTTTTTTTTTCATTTACTTTCTCTACCAAGATTGCTTCCTAATGCTGTGCTTCTATCTCCCTACACTTGGAATCGCTGTCATCTGCAGAGTGGCCCCAAATGTTGAATGTGGCTTTCCTTTCATTATGAATAGTGAATAATTAGGGCTCCAACATCGATCCATGCAGGATATCACTAAACATATCCTTCCAATTAGAATACCTCTTACTATCTGCACAAATGTCTCTTGTTCAAATCAAATTCCTCTTCAAAAATATCTTTTGCATCTTATTACCTTTAATGAACAGTAGAAAGGTGTAAATTCAGGGACATGCTTCACAGTCAAATTTGCCTTGTGTTTATCTGATTGGGGGAGCAAGGAATCCCAGTAAATATTAATCGTTGTCTTCACTATATGGGAACTCGATCACAAAGATTAACAATGTCAAGTATTTATAGTCCTTCATGATTTATAAACTCTGGGCACATTGTGACCGAGTGGTACTCGCTTTTTTTTTCAGAAACACAGGCCCTGCCCAACTGTTGGCTCACACTTGTTACACCATATGGTCCTCGTCCTCTCCATCTGAATCTCATGGCAAGGTACCTCGAACATGGAGAGGAGCAACTATTCCAAGCACTGAGATCCCACTAATTGGTAACACCACTCACCCTAATCCATAAGAGAAGCCGACTGGTCCCGCACTATGTCCACATCTGAACCATCCTGCTGGCTGCGTTCCTTCCCCATATGAAAGTGGTGTTGGCTCTCTGGTGGCAGAAGGGAACGGAAGGATTTCTCTTCAATCTCATCTTTAGTCATTGGCTCGTCAAACTTATGGGAGTATTCAGTGGCAACAGAAGCAGAGGCTGTAGAGACAATAAATGATTGACATTGTTCTTTGTTATTTTCCATTGCTAACTGAAAGGTTTAGAACTTGAACTTGAAGTTAAGGGCTGAGCTAGAATCCTTGGATTAATTATCTGCTCAAGGAGCAGAGTGGGGTTACAATTATTGATTCAACACAACTTTGATATTGAATCACACATTGTTTAAGTTTCCTTGTGCACAACCACAGATCCAGGGGAAACACAAGGAACTTGGATTGAATAGGTTAAGCTCATGACTGAATAAAGGAATCTTGAATTAAAGCAGTGCAAGACATGTGCCTATTTGACCCACATATCCTTTGGGTAGGGAAGGAGTGCTAACGTAGCAAAAGGTTTGATTGATTCAAATCATCTAACTGAAGAGACACATTTCCCTGCTTAAGTCATGAGATCATTGGAAGGACAAAACATCATTTCTGGTTAAAGAATTCCCCTTTCTCACCAGGTAATGAAGGCACACTGTCTCTGCAGATTGAGTCGTTGGCCACTGTCTGAACCACCTCCTCAGTAGAGCTATTTCCCTTTTGTGTGACCAGAGGTTCTGCTTTTCTCCAAGAATGGTAAGGGTGAGCTGTCTTGTTTCCTGCTGCCGCTGCTGCTCCTATAGAAATGGCACAGAACAACACAGATGCATCGTTTCAGGACACAAAAACAGGTTCTCAGTATCTGTGATTTACACAGGCTTCCTTCTCAACCTAAACCCATCAACATAGTTTTCTTTGATTTCTTGTATTCCAAGCTCCTCCTTGAATTCATCTGTTATTTGCTTCAATTATTCCTGATGAAGTAAGTTCTACATTCAAACCCCTTTTTGGTAAAGACTTTGTCGCCCTCTGCAAATTCCCGGTTAGATTTAATAGTGATTACAATTATATCCACAGATCCAGTGGATTCTGACATTCGCAAGCAGAAACATCTTTTCCATGTCTACCCGATCAAATGTAACTGGACCATGTCACTCTTTTACAATGAGACAAGACTGCCCAATCTTACTTGATGAATTCAAATTCAGTTTGAATATAATTCCAGTAACTATTCTTTATCTTCCCTACTGCCTCTACATTCATATTACAATATGAAGATCGGAACTGTTTGCAGTGCTCCAAGGGTGATCTGTCCATGGTTCTACACATATCGAACACATTTCCATTCTGTCGTCCCAGAAATAAACCCATGATCTACTTTTCTATCTAACCTCACAAACTGGTGCCATTTGCTGCCAGTGACACATTGCTATCTCCAGATCTCTCTGCCCTATTTAAGGACATATTTCCAAAGAGGAAGTGGTCTCTTTATTCTTTTGACCACAGTGTACTACCTCACACATGGGTGGAGGTTAATCTTCCACAGCTTTGACTGCAATATTCCCTTAACCAAATCTTCCCAACAGTAAGTCTTCCTAAAAACAAAACGCCAACATATTAATGTACTTAATCTCGTCAACTATTTCTTATTTGAAAAGCACTAACCGTCGAGCTCAGTTTTGAACAAACATCCTCTGCCACAGTTATCAAAATGCCACAAGCTGAACGACAACCACTATTTACATTCATATTCATTGCAGCCTAAGAATGAGAGGTGGTATCCTTGAGGGTCTATAAAATGGTCAAGGGATTGACCAAGTAGAGGCAGAGAAGATGATTCAATCTACAATGAGTCGTCCTAAGTTTACAATGAAGGGAAAGTTGGAGGAATTACTTCTCTCAGAGGATGGTGAACCTGGGGAATTCCCTATCTCAGAACACTGTGGATTCTGGGACATGAAGTAAATTTAAATAAGAGACACACAGACGTTTAATCAGTAATGGGTTGAAGAGTTAAGGAGGTCTGGCAGGAAAGTGGTGTTCAGGCCAAGATGAGATTCACAATCAAGCTGCCTAAATTTTAAACATGAACACTTCTTAATAGTTCACTCGATCCTATATTTGTGCAAAACAAATCACATGATACATAGTTATTCAGAGAACAAAACAAGTTTGTTCATTGAAGAACCCAGAGGAAAAGGTGATGAAACAATGTGAGTTTGATATACCTCAATCATCATTTCAACTGCATTCTCTGCAGAAATTCTCCTTTTCCTCCTCGAAGTATTCAACTTCTTGAATAATTGAGAGAATGAAGTCACAGTTGTACAATACATAAATCAGACCCTTCAGTCCAACTCGCCCATGCTGACCAGATATCCTAAATTAATCTAGTCCCATTTGCCAGCATTTGTTCCATATCCATCTGAGACCATGAGACCATAAGACATAGGAGTGGAAGTAAGGCCATTCGGCCCATCGAGTCCACTCCGCCATTCAATCATGGCTGATGGGCATTTCAACTCCACTTACCAGCGTTCTCCCTGTAGCCCTTAATTCCTCGAGGCAACAAGAATCTATCAATCTTAAACCCTTTCAACTCATTATCAGTTTATTTTACTTTATCAGCACTTGAAATACTGACTTTTTTTCTCCCAGCATTGGCGAAAGAAAACATAACTTCATTCATCCAAATTAATTTTGTAATCTTTCACAAAGAAACAAGTGAGAACAACATATAGCTGAGTGCAAACCAAAATACTGCAGCTGCACGATATCTGGGAACACTCTAAAGGTGAGGCACTGATACTTTGGTGTAACCTGCAGTCTGGCCAAATTGCAGCAAAAAGCTGTTCAATTTTATCAGCAAACTATTGAATAAAATCCTCCTTGCACAATAATGAGGCAGCATTTTGGGATGTCATTTTTAAAATATATTATTATCAAAGTTACTCACAATTAAGAGTGATCACTTGGTGCTGTCTGCATAACACAGTATTAAAAGGAATTAACAGTAAAAAACACAATAACCCAAATTCAGAGTCACAAATTCATTGATGTTGCATGGGTCCAGCATTTATAAGTCATCAATTTTTAAAAATAACTACAGATACATTTACTAACTATATTGGAGTAAACTAAAGTTTCTTACTGAACAGTGACGGGATTGGACAGAGTCCGCATGGATTTAAGAGAGGGGAATCATACTTAGCAAATCTACTGAAAGAATCTACAGAGTCGAATATTAAAGTAAGAAATAGCAGGACATTTAGAAAAGCTTATCATTAAACATGGTCGACTGGGTTTTGTGAAAGAGAAACTATATTTGACAAATTTGCGACAGTTCATTGAGGAGATAACTAGCAGGGCAATCCAATGATGTTCTGTATTTGGAATTTAAAAATGCAAATGATAAGGTGCTACATAAAAGCTAATTGCACAATTGAGGAGCTCATGGTATCGGGGTAATGTATTAGCATGGATTGAGGATTGGTTAACCACACTGGCTGTTGCTGAGTCCTCACTTGCAGTGCTGTATACAATGTTAGCTTCCATATTTAATAAAGGATAAACCAACATCGGAGACCATTAAAAAAAGATTCACTTAGCTGCTTCGAGCATGAAAGGGTTGACCTATCAAGAATAGATAAGCAGGGGTGGTCTTATGGAAACAAGATTCTGAGGAGCTTGACAGGGTGGATGTTGACTAGATCTTCCAGCACCAGTGAAGTCTCAAACCAGGGGACATTACAGAGAGGAACATTCATTTTAGAAAAAGTCAACAATTTTTTCTCTCAGTGAATGGCTAGAATTTTCTCACCCAAACTTTAGTGGAAGTTAAATGTGGGAGGGGAATGGTTGGGTTACTCTTCGGAGGGTTGTTCTGGCTTGTTGGGCTGAAGGGCCTGTTTCCACACAGTAGGGAATCTATGATTCTATTTCAAATTATTTTAAAAGAGGGCAGATAGATTTTTGAAATATTGAGCAGTTGAGGGCTATGCGGATCAAGCCTAAAAGAGGTGTTGAGGCCTGGGTTGGCCCAGCCATGATCTGACAGAATGGGGGAACAAGCTGAAAGGGATGATTTGTCTACGCCTGCTCCGATTCCTTGAGGCTCCATTTCATGTTTTTTTTGTCTCCAAAGAAGAGCGTGATACAATGTGCTAAAGATCTCAGACGTTGTGAAAATGGGCTGCTTTTGTACTGATTCAGATGGCATTGATTCATCAGTCACAGCTATACAGTCATGAGTAGGAAGGCAATTCCCTCCATGAATAAAGGAAATCTACTGCAGAGCTCACGCAAAGGGAATTCTTACCCTCAGTAAACTCTCTACCCACCCTACCTCTTGCAAAAATGCCTTCCCGTTTTCCAATTCCTCCGCCTCCGATGTATCTGCTTCCAGGAGGACCAGTTCCATCAGAGAACACACCAGATGGCCTCTTTCTTTAGAGACTGCAATTTCCCTTCCCACGTGGTTAAAGATGCCCTCCAACACATCTCGTCCACACCCCACCCCTCCAACCGTAACAAGGACAGATCGCCCCTGGGACTCACCTTCCACCCTATAAACCTTCGCATAAACCAAATCATCCACCTTCAAAAAAACCCCACCACCAGGGATATATTTCCCTCCCCACCCCTTCCCGCCTTCCGCATAGACCGTTCCCTCCGTGACTATCAGGTCAGGTCCACGCCCCCCAACAACCCACCCTCCCATCCTGGCACTTTCCCTTGCCACCGCAAGAACTGTAAAACCTGTGCCCACACCTCCTCCCTCACCTCTAACCAAGGCCCTTAAGGAGCCTTCCACATCCAACAAAATTTTACCTGCACATCCACTAATTTCATTTATTGTGTACGTTGCTCCCGATGCGGTCTCCTCTACATTGGGGAGACTGGACGCCTCCTAGCAGAGCGCTTCAGGGAACATCTCCGGGACACCCGCACCAATCAACCACACCGCCCCGTGGTCCAACATTTCAACTCCCCCTCCCACTCTGCAGAGGACATGAAGGTCCTGGGCCTCCTTCACCACCACTCCCTCACCACCAGACGCCTGGAGGAAGAACGCTTCATCTTCCGCCTCGGAACACTTCAACCCCAGGGCATCAATGTGGACGTCAACAGTTTCCTCATTTCCCCTTCTCCCACCTCACCCTAGTTCAAACTTCCAGCTCAGCACTGTCCCCATGACTTGTCCGGACTTGCCCTACCTGCCTGTCTTCTTTCCCACCTATCCACTCCACCCTCTCCTCCCTGACCTGTCACCTCCATCCTCTCCCCCACTCACCCATTGGACTCTATGCTACTTTCTCCCCACCCTCCTCTCGCTTATCTCTCCACGCTTCAGGCTCACTGCCTTTATTCCTGATGAAGGGCTTTTGCCTGAAACCTCGATGTCTCTGCACTTTGGATGCTGCATGAACTGCTGTGCTCTTCCAGCACCACTGACCCAGAATCTGGGTTCCAGCATCTGCAGTCATTGTTGTTACCTCCCATCACATGACCCAACATCTCAGCACAAGCAGGACACACTGCGCATGCTCCAGCCAACAGTGACCCCGGGTGATTGATGTCAGCACCGGACCAATGAAAGGACGGTGGGCGGAGCTGGAGGACCTTGCGGGAGGTTAGTCCTCCAACCAATCACAGGGAATGAAGGGCGGAGCTAACGTAAACCATGTGATCACCCTCGCGCCTGACTCAGAGTCTCTGTAATGAAAGCTCGGGAAGTTATGGAGAGAAAGGAGACGGTAAGGAAAGAAATAAACAGGAAATGGGACAAAAACTATGTTGCTATGAGCGGAGAGGTTTTACAAACAAATTGTGCATGTCGGAAAACACAAATTTGAACGTCCCATTCCCGTGTTTGCAGTCAATGAGGAATTGCCTCAGCGGCTGCAGGCCTGAGTGAGCGCCGCCATCTTTATTCGGGACAAGGATTCACTGGACACGTGCGGAGCCGCCATCTTTGTAGGGGGCACGGTGCAGCCAGGCGCATGTGCAGCCTCTCTCTGGTACAGAGTCATTGTGATGACAGCAGCCAATCCTGCTCTGATTCACCTCTGGGCTCCCTCAGGACCACTTTGTCAATGTCCAGCTTCATCAGTCTCCAACCATGGGGGTATGTTTGGTTTGTAAATGAGTTTTTCACGGTGGCCCAGCCCCTGACCATGTGCTGCTCTATTATCAGATTACTTTTATCTTGAATATTTTTGACAGTCAATAATTCTTTTTTTCCAATAAGCAAGTGTATTTTCCTTCCATTTCTGACCATCAAATTCTGAACCATTTTCATTCCCTGTAATTCATTTTGCGCTCCCTGAAACATCAACTGTGTTTCTCCTTCCACAGATCCCAGTGATTAATGCCAAAGCCCTGTTGCCTGGGGAGAGGGTGATGTTTGACTTTCTTGTACAGCTGCAGTTTGTGGGGTGAAGGTGCTCCCACAATGTGGTTGGGTAAGAGACATTACAGATTATTCATTACAGCAACAGTGATGATTTGAAGATAATGTCCAAATCAAGAACAGTTTGTAGTTTTATTATCTTGCTTTCACAAAAATATTATTGAGGACTTTGGATATGAGGCCAGAGATGGAGATATTTGGTCAGGTGATCAAAAGCATTGCCAAAAAGTAGGTTTTGATGGATGTCTTAAAAGTGGAAAACAGACCTGTGAGGTTTTGTCTGCAAATTCCAGAACATGTTGCTTTAGCAACTGTAGAATCTGCCACACAGATGAAGTAATGAATTAACAAATCATTGGGAGTCTCAAAGAAAATGGGTTGTCGAGGTCTCAAAGGATGTGTGGTGAAGGGAGCTAGGGATGATCACAGCCAGGAATTATATGAAGAATAAGTTTTCTAAATTGTTGCTGTTTATGAATAGGAGCCTTTTGATGGATCAACATATTTTGGGAGAAGTGAGCACATGGGTGACAGTTTTCAATTTTTCTTGAGATTACAGAGAGGTTGAATTTGGGAGGCTGGCTAGGAGTGTGTTTGGATAATTAGGTCTGGAGATAACACACGATGGATGAGAGTTTCAGTATATGAGCTGAGATAAAGGTGGAATCAGCTAGATATAGTGGTGTTGGAGTGGGACTGGGCTGTCACCCTCACCTCACCTCTGGGATTCAGCTGGTTGTCAGGTTGTGAATCAGGCGGTAATACAATTGGGAGCTGAGTGTCCCTGGTGGAGCCTAAAATGAGTGTAACTCAGCTGGCTGTTGCTGAGCAGCTGCTGCTTGGTCGTCCTGCTAATGACTACTTCCATCATTTTACTGCTGATCGAGTTGAACTGATGGAGGGAAATTGCCTGGATTGGATTTGCCCTGTGTTTTTATTTCAACATCCCTGGGCAATGTTCCACATTGTCAGTAGATTCCAGTGCTTGAGCAGTACGTGGCTTGGTGGGTGGCAAGTTCTGGAGCACAAGCTATCAGTATTATTGCCAGAATGTTAGCAGGACACAAAGCCTTTACACTACTTAACCATTTTGTTGATATTATTCAAACTAAATCGAACTGGCTTAAAGCTCACATTTGTGATGTTAGGAACTGATGGAGAATGCTGTCATCTTATCTTTTGCATGGATGTTTGAAACCCCTCCATCAGTAAGGGTGGGGATATCTGTAGTGCTTCCTGCAACTAGTTGTTTAATTGTCCATTACCATTCACAACTGGGTGTGGCAGAACTGCAGAGCCCTGACCCACTGCATTGGATGTAGGATCACTTAGCTCTGTTGCTTGCTCCTGATGCTGTTTGATTATGCAGATAGTCCTGCTTGGTAGCTTCACCACGTTGGCACTTCATTTTTAGGTATGCCTGGTGCTGCTCATGGCATGCCCTCCTTTCCTGTCCATTGTGATGGGTAAGTGCAGGATGTACAAACCCATGAGATTACAGATTGTGCTGGAGTACAGTTCTGCTGCTGTTGTTATCCCACAGTGCCTCAGAGAGATCCAGTGTGAGTTCCTACATCTGTCCCATTTAACACGGTGATTGTAGCACTCAACACAAAGGAGGTTTTTCTCAACTTTATGGCGAGGCTTTGCCTCCAAAAGGACTGTGGAATGGTCGCTCTTACCGACACTGTGATGGACAGATGCATTTGCAGCTGGTAGATTCATAACGATAAGATGTAGTACCTTGTTCCCTCACCACCTGCTGCAAACCCCATTTGAACAGTTCTGTCCTTGAGGACTGAGACAGCTCAGTCTGAGCTACTCTCTCAGCTACTGAGTTAGACTCACCTTCCCAGAAGACCTTCGCTCCTACCTCACACCTCTAATATTCCATGTCTTTTTTTTCACTGGAGAAGGATGTGGAAGCTAGAGAGTTTGGAGAAATGAATAGTGAGAACTTGAAAAGTGTCTGTTACAGAGGAGGAGTTTCAGGATGTCTTAAATTGCATCAAGGTGGATAAAGCCTTGGGACCTGATCAGGTGTATTCCCGAAATTTGTGGGAAGCTCGGGAAGTGATTGCTGGGCCCCTCCCTGACATATTGGTATTATCGTTCGTGACAGGTGAGGTGCTGGAAGACGGGTGCCATTCTTTTTTTTTAAATAAAGGTGGTAACAAAAGGCCAAGGAACACGAGAACAGTGAGCCTGAAGTCAGTGGCAGGCAAGTTGTTGGAAGGGATTCTGAGGGACAGGATTTACATGTATTTGGAAAGATAAGGAATGATTAGAGAGTCAGCACGGCTTTGTGCGTGGGAAATTGTCGCTCTAACCTGATTGAGGTTTTTTTGAAGAAGTGCTAGGAAGATTGATGAAGACAGACTGTGGACATTGTCTATATGGGCATTGAACAAGGTTCCACAGAGCAGACTGGTTAGCAAGGTTAGATAACATGGAATGCAGGGAGAACTATCTATTTGGATACAAAACAGGCCTGAAGGTAGGGGACAGTTGGTGATGAAGGGTTGCTTTGTGGACTGGAAGTCTCTGAAAAGCAGTGTGCTGCAGGAATGGATATTGGGTCCTTAAATAAATGACTTGGATGTGAATATATGAGGTAGGTTTACAGAAAATACAAAATTGTAGGTGTAGTGGACAGTGAAGAAGGTTAGTTTAAAATACAACAGGATCTTGATCAGATGGGCCATTCGAGTGAGGAATGGCAGATGGAGTTCAATTTAGACAAATGTGAGCTGCTGCATTTTGGTAAGGCAAATCAGAACAGGACTTAATGTATTTAATGGTAAGTTCCTGGGGAGTGTTGCTGAAAAAAAGAGTTACATTGTTCCTTGAATGTAGAGTCGCAGGTCGGCAGGTAGTGAAGGTGGTGTTTGGTATGCTTATATTTATTGGTCAATGCATTGAATACAGAAGCTGGGACGTTATATTGTGGCTGGATAGGACATTTGACAATGAGAACCTTTTTCCACGTATGGAGTCCGCTATTACGAGGGGGCATAGCTTTAAATTAAGGGGAGGGAGGTATAGGACAGATGTTAGGGGTAGATTCTTTACTTAGCGAGTCGTGAGTTCATGGAATGCCCTGCCAGTAACAGTGGTGGACTCTCCCTTTTTATGGGCATTTAAAGGGGCATTGGATAGGCAAATGGAGGGTAGTGGGCTCGTGTCGGTTCGTTGGGCTTGGGTCAGCGCAACATCGAGGGTCAAAGGGCTTGGACTGCGCTGTATTTTTCTGTTCTTTGTTCTATGATAAAGCCATTTCAGGAATTCCGTTTTCAGTTCGAATTTTCCTGTTCTGAGGAGGATGTTGTGAAACTTGAAATGGTTCAGACAAGATTTACAAAGATTTGCTACAGTCGGAGGATTTGGGCTACACAGAGAGGCTAAATAGGCTGGGGTTAATTTCCCTTGAGAATCAAAGACGGAGAGGTGACATTTGGGAGATTTATAAAATCACGAGGGGCGTGGATATGGTGAACAGCTGGGGTCTTTTTTCCCCCCAGGTTAGGTGAGTCCAAAACAAGACCATGTGGGTTTAAGTTGAGAGGGCAAAGATTTAAAAGGGATCAAAGGGGCAACGTTTTCAAGCTGAGTGTGGTGTGTGAATGGAATGAGCTGCCAGATGAAGTAGTGGAGACTGATACAATTACAACATTGAAAAGGCATCCAATTGGGTACGTGATGAGGAAGGGTTTTGAGGAATTCAGACCAATATCCGACAAGTGGGACTCCGTTAGTTTAGGATTCCTAGTTGGCATGGGCGAATTGGTCCATTGTTTCTGTGCTGTACATCTCAGCACAGTTAATTCTTGGATCTGAGAAGGTTAAGCAGTGATTTCGACAAGGGGGACATTTGTTTCTAGGATATTTTAATTTGCAGAGAGAGGGGAATTGTTAACAATGTTACAATATTAGTAACTACTTGAAGTTAAATGGAAAATAATGTGAATATGTGACCTATATTTTACTGAGTGCATTCTGAGCATCTGGAACAGTCTGAACAGCGGGTGGACACAGATTCAGCAGGTGTTCTCAAACAGATTTGCAATTTTACTTCTTACGGAAAGATTGGGAGGCTGTGGGTAAATGCGAGGGGAGTTGGGACGGATTTGCAGCATCTCCAGAGGGAGAGCGTACAGCCTCAATGGGCTGAATAGCCCCCAGCCCCTGTGCTCTGTGATACTGCCCCATTCACTGTGAATGATGAAGCTCATCCCAAGGCAGAGAGAGCGAGGAGCCCACCACTCACCTCACAATGGGGGATGGCTTGATTGACGGCAGCTCCAGACCAATGGGAGGAGAGTCTGTGTGGCCCTGCAGCCAATGGGAGTGAATGAGGGGTGTGGCCAGCAAGACGACACCTGTCCATGAGCTGTGCAGGTGCAGTGTCACTGGGTGGGGGTGGGAGAGACAGCAGAGACTGGGACAGAGGCTGTCGGACCTGAATTACAAACTCCCGGTAAATTAAAACCAAAAGAACTGCAGATGCTGTAAATCAGAAACAACCACCAGAAGGTTCTGGAGAAGCTCAGCAGGTCTGGCAGCATCTGTGACGAGAAATCAGAGTTAACGTTTCAGATCCGGTGTCCCTGCCTCACAGCTGATGTTACTGTGAGAACAAATGTTGGTTTATATGCAGAAGGTAGGGTTTAGGGGAGGATGTAAGGAGTAAAGGATAGGTAGGGATAGAGCGAGAAGAATGGTTGGATAAAGGAGTAGATAACGATCTGGCTGGGGGAGGGTGATTAGCTGTTAATGGAGACTATTAATGGCTAACCATAGGTAGTGTGTAATGGCAGGCTGTGAGAACAAGGCCTAGTGTGTGGGGTAGGGGGCTAGGACGTGGGGTTGTTAAGCTGTGGTTAACCACTAACTGTCTCCGTTGTAATCTGTTCCCCACATGCATCACTCCACGATTGGAGCTGCAGATGGGTAGCACAGTGGTTAGCACTGTTGCATCACAGCGCCAGAGACCCGCATTCAATTCCCACTTCAGGCAACTGTCTGTGTGGAGTTTGCACATTCTCCCCGTGTCAGTGTGGGTTTCATCTGGGTGCTCCGGTTTCCTCCCACAGTCCAAAAGTGTGCAGATTAGGTGAATTGGCCATGCTAAATTGCCCGTAGTGTTAGATGTAGGGGATTGGGTCTGGGTGGGTTGCTCCTTAGAGGGTTGGTGTGGGCTTGTTGGGCCAAAGGGCCTGTTTCCACACTGTAAGTAATCTAATCTAAAAAAAACCTCTTGAATATATTTCCTAACCCCCTCTGTCCTCCTTTAATATGTATCTTAAAGTTGTTCTCTTTAATCAATGTTTCCAGCATTCGTGAAACACTTTAGGAGAATTGTCAGTGTGAAAGGCTCCATAAAATGCAGGTAGTTGTTGTTAATGTCTGACATCACGAGAAACAGGAATGAACCCTCACTCTTATACCTCTTATAAGAAGATGGGGCTGGGACTGGAAGACCAGGCAGTGCCTGTCGGTCCTTCAACCAATCAGAGTGAATGAGGGGCGTGGCTATAAGCAACCACGTGATCAGCTTCACTGGCAGCACAGTGTGTGTTGTGACCAAGGCATTGGAAATGTGTGAAGGTGCAGGGCAGGGTTAAGGAAAGACATATTGACCAGGAAGAGAAGGAAATTTTAATGGAACGTGCTGAGACGTTTTACAGAACTTAGTGCACATCGGAAAACACAAATCTGAAATTCCCAGGACCGTGTTTGTGGCAAACGGGAAAATGCTTCAAATGGTGAATGGTGCGAGTGAGCGCCCCCACCTTTATTGGGGGCAGTGGTTCATGGGACATGTGTGTGGCAGCCAACTTTGTGAGGGGCAAGCTGCAGGGGGACACATGCACAGCTTTGCCTGGCAGGGAGTGATAGGGCAGGGTTTAGAGTGTCAGAGTCAGGGTGTTTTCAATGTCAGAGTGTGATGCTGGAAAAGCACAGCAGGTCAGGCAGCAGCCAATCGGTGGGATGGAAGATGGACAAGAACGTGGTGCAGAGTTGGAAGGCTGGATCTGGGATAAGATGGGGGGGGAGTGGAAATGAGGAAACTGGTGAAATCCACATTGATCCCATGTGGTTGGAGGATCCGAACACAGAAGATGAGGCATTCTTCCTCCAGGCATCAGATGCCTGGGATTTGGCGGTGGAGGTGGCCCAGGCCCTGCATGTCCTTGGTGGAGCGGGAAGGGGAGTTAAAGTGTTGGGAAAGAGGGTGTTTTACTGTTCCTTTCACACACCTTTTGTAAGTTAACTTTCCTCTGTTGCCCAACCCCTGACAACGTGCTGCTCTCTAAACGGACTGAATTTTCCACAATCACTTTGCCAGTGAATCATTCCTTTTTACAACAAAAGAGTGCATTTCCCTTCCATTTCTGACCATCAAATTCTGCAACATTTTCATTCCCTGTAATACATTTAGCACTCCCTGAAACATCAACTGTGTTTCTCCTTCCACAGATCCCAGTGATTAATGCCAAAGCCCCATTGCCTGGGGAGAGGGTGATGTTTGACTTCCTTGTACAGCTGCAGTTTGTGTGGTGAAGGTGCTCCCACAATGTGGTTGGGTAAGAGACATTACAGATTATTCACTCAGCGACAGAGAAAAGTTGCAAATGTATGTGCAAATCAACAACAGTTCGTATTTTTATCATTTTTATAATTTCACAGAAATATTATTGATAATTTCTGACATTAGGCAACAGATGGGTATATTAGGTCAGGTGATCAAAAGAATTGCCAAATAAGCAGCTTTTCGGGAATACCTTAAAGGAGAAAAACAGATATGAAAGGATTAGGATAGGAATTCCAGACCGTGTTGCCTTGGCAACAGTAGAAACAGCCAATCCGGTGAAGCAATGAATAAACACATCGTTGGGAGTCTGACAGAAAATGAGTTGTCGAGATCTCACAGGTTGTGTGGTGCAGGGAGACAGGGATGTTCACAGCCAGGAATTACATTGAGTGAGAATTTGAAGTTGCTTATAAACGGGAGCCTTTTGTTGGATCAACAAGTTATAGAGCAAGCAAACACTTGGGCAGTAGAGTTTAAGATATTCTTGATATTATATGTAAGTTGAATGTGGGAGGCTGGCCAGGAGTGTGTTTGGATAATGGAGTCTGGAGATAACACAGGGATGGAGCAAGTATTTCAGTAAATGAGCTGAGACTAGGGTGGGGTTGGGTGATCTCACGAATGGAGAAATAGAATGAAGAGTCAGGCTCCTCCTCCTCATCATCATCATCACTCCCCCTCACCAATTCACAGATATTGTTCCTTGTTCTGTCTGTCTTTTCTAGTTATGTCCTGCTCACCCATTCTGCTACTAACTAATATTTGACTTCAAGGTTGTTGGAAAATCCTTCTCCATCTCCACTCTCCCTTTCCTTTCTGAAGTCCTTGTATTTGGTGTAACTCAAAGATCTATCCTTGGTCCCTCCAGTTTCTCACCTACATATTGCCAGGAGGTGACATCGTCCAAAACCACTGTTAGGTTTCACATGTACACTGACAATGTCCAGCTCTACCTCCCCATCATCCCTCTCCATTGCTCCACTGTTATTCCGTTATCAAACTGTTTGCCACACTCCCACTACGCGATTAGCTGCAATTTCCTCCAATGAAACATTGCAATGGTTCAACCCATTGCCTTCAGTTGCTATTACAAATTCCTTTCCCTTACTGCAGAGCCTCCCTCTCTCACTGGGAATTGAGGCAAAACTACACTCTTCACAATATTGCTCTGCTATTCTGACCCCAAGGTGACCTTCTGCTCAGACATCTACACAATCCCAAGCAGCAGGAATTCCAATCTGTAAAATTTTGCTTGTCTCCCCCTCGCCCGTAGGAAGCCGATATGTTTGAAAGAGTTCACTTCTCATTCTTCCCAAATCGAGTGAGTAGAGTCCCGACTTCTTCAGCCTTTTCTTCAAAGAGAATCCCTTCAAACCAAGGATCATCCCAGTCAACCTTCTCTGAATGCCTCCGATGAAGTGATGTATTACCTTAAATAAAGGAACCAAAACTTCTCTCATCACTCCAGATGTGGTCTCACTCACACTGCATAAAGTTGCTCTCCGGTATATACTTTAAACTCTTATACTGCAAATCCCTTGAAATCAGGAGCAATATTCCGTTCCCCTTCCTGATGACCTGGTGTAACTTTGTGCTAGCTTGCTTTGTTTCCTGCACATTTACCTCTTGGTCCCTTTGTGGTGCAGCTTTCTACAGTTTCCCCCAATTAAATAGTCCTCTGTTCTTTTTATTATCTCCTCCAAAATGAACAACTTCACATCTTCCCAAGTGATACTCCATTTGCCAACTTGTTGCCCAATTCTCCAATGGATCCCTCTGTGTAAACTGTTCATAATCCTTTTGGAACTTTACTGTTATGCCTTTCCTAGGAGATTTTCCCCATCATTCTTCTAAACTTTTCCTGGGAACACTGGGCAGTGGGAAGCATACAGAGGTGCTGTCTTTTACGGGATACTCTATGGAATGACTGGGAGGAGCTTACTGCCTATCTGGTCAGAATGGTGACAACTTGCCCCTGAAGCTGCATGAGCCTTTCACCCCCCCGCCATGTGTTATTGATGAGGCACAGCGGCAGCACAGAAGGAAAGAAGAAGCAGCAAATCCTGCTCTCCACATCTCACTAAAACTTGGAACATTCTCTCCCATGTGTCAAAGATCTGCCCTGTTCAGTCACATGAAGTCCCAAGATGGAAACTGATAGAAACCCACATACATTTCCCCCTGAGCTGACTGCTGACCTCCACAAGGGGTAATGTGTCCAGTCATCCTGGGCCAGGAGGAGGGGATGGTGCGGGTCTCTAACCTGATCTGACAGTGACGGATTTTATAAACTTGTATTACAGGTGGACATTCAGATGGTAACCTCAGTATTTGTAACACCAAACTCTGACAGAATTACTCAATTCATCAGGACCTGGATATTTGCATTTAGTTGTGAGTATTGTGTTCCAGCTCATTCCTATTTGATGCATAAAAGTTCTCCTTTCAATCAAACCATCCTGTCAATAGATCTCCCCCAAGTCTTTCATATATGTCTTGTCAACAGTTTATGAAGAGCTGATGAGTGTAAGGTTGATTATTCTAATGTATAATTTCTGTAAACCCCTCTGTCACAGTGCAGCCACAATTTCCTCTGCTACAAGGAGAACAACCTCAGTTTCCCCAAACCCCTGATTCCCCAATGTCTGTTTGCTCTCTCTAAGGTACACATCAGGATTGTGTTGGAACATTCTCCACTTGCCTGCATCAGTGCAGCCCCCAACAATATTAAAGAAAGTGAACATCCTCCAGGACAAAGCACTGTGCCTGAGTAGTGTCCCATCCCCCACCTTCAGCATTCCCTCTCCCCACCCCCGGGGTACAGTGGAATCACTGTGTAAAAGGGAAAGGCAGCATTGTCCTCCCAGACCATAGGACTGCTCTCTCATTAGGGAGAAATGTCTGGTGGTGGGTTTAACCTGAAGGTTACCCAGCCCAGGCAAGGGGAGAGGTTAGAAAGGAGAGTCCATCTATTGTAGATGGATATTCTTGATCTGTACCATTAACACCCATGTTCCTGCAACTAAAATCCCCCATGCCTTGAACCATCCTGGTAAATCTCCTGTGCCCCCTCTCAGGGATCCTGCCATCCTTCCCAATGTGTGGGCGATCTCTGGTTTGCACAGACCCAGCTGCTCTGTGTTCCTGTGGGTAATGTCATTATAGAACAACAGTTGCACTAAACCTCACTGTCTGTGAGGGTGGCAGACACAAATCCCAAAAACATTTAAGATGTATTTAGTGTGCACTTGTGATGCCATGATAGAGGAGACTTTTCCACAAGTACTGGAAAATAGATCAGGATAGTTCGGTGGTAGTTTCCTTTCTCACAGATGGATCACCAGAGTATTTTTCTGTTCTGTATACAGCTGAGATGTTTATGACAGGAATATGACAGGCTCCATTGGACATCAGGTCAGAAAAGGTGATACTAGAATAGATGACACATGGTTGGTCGATGTTTTTGGGAGGTAAGTGAGACGGAGAGTTTTAAGATGAAATTCAGAAGCTCAGCTCAGGAATCAGAAAGGGCCATCATCAAGTGAGAAATAAAAATTGGGTGTCCTGGAGGCTGGAAATAAAGAAAGGCACATATCGCAAAGTTTTCAGAGAGGGGAGGGGATTAGAGATAGGGAGCATAATAAATCTGGAGGGCATGAAAGTTGGAAAGTATTCTGAGGATGGAGGATGTTACAAAGATAGATATTTATGATAGAAATTTTTGGGGTTTGAGGCTGGAGAGGAATTATTGAGATATGGAAGAGTTGTAAGGCTGGATGAGGTGGCATTGACAGGGAGAGTTCCGAGCACACAGGAATTTACAGAGGTAGGAGCGTAAGAGTCATAAAGTTATACAGCACTGACACAGACCCTGTGATCCAACCAGTCCGTGTTGACCATAATTTTGATCTGAACTAATCGCATTTGCCTTCACTTGGTCCAAATCCATCCTAGCATTCCCGATCGATATACGGGTCCAAATGTTTTTTCCTCTTTAGAATCCCATTCCCCTACCCTTTTTCCTCTACATATACCCCTGACTAATTCACTAAACCCAATCATCCCTGAACACGATGGGCAATTGAGCACAGCCAGTTCACCTACCTTGTATATCTGTGGCTTGTGGGAAGAAATGGGAGCACCTGGAGGAACACACGCTGACATGGGGAAGAATATCCAAACTCCACATGGACAGCCACCCAATGCAGGAATTGAACCTGTGTCCCTGGTGCTGTGAGGCAGCCCTGCTAGCCATTGAGCCACTGTGCTACCCTGAAACTGTAATTGTATTCACAGCTTCCACATCCTCTGCAAGTATATTCCACACGTGAACCATTCTCTATGCAAAAACAAAAAAATAAATACCAAACGTCGTTTTAAAGCTTTCCTCCTCTCACTTTAAAATGTATATACCCAGTCTTGAATCGCACCCCCTCCTGGAAAGGGCACCTGTTGTTCACATTACTGATAGTCTTCAGCATTTTCTAAATCTCTAATAAGGTCACCCCTCAGCCTCCTACGCTCCAGTGAAAGAAGTCCCAGCCTATCCAGACTCTGCTTAAAATTCAAACCATCCATTCCCATTAACCTATTGGTAAAACTCTTCTGAACTCGCTCCAGTTTAATAATATCCTTCCCATGACAGCACAACCAGAACTGGGCACAGTATTCCAGAAGAGGCCTCCCCAACATCCTGTACAACCTCAACATCCCGTCCCAACTCCTCTCCTCTGAGGTCTGAGCAATGAAGGTAAATGTGCTAAACACCTTTTTAACAAACCTGTCTACATGTGACACATACTTCAAAAATCTGAACACCGAGGTCTCTTTATTCTATACCACTTCTCATGGCCTGACTTTTAATGAGTGTAACTCATGCCTTTTTTTTAAAATCAAGATGTACCATTTTGTATTTATTCCAATCCAAAACATCCTTCGAGTATAAAGGCAGTAGGAGTATACTGAAGAGGGAAATCAGGAGGGTAAAAAGGGGACAGGATACAGCTTTGGCGAATGGGGTTGATGTAATCGTGGAGTGATGTATGTGGGGAACAGTTTACAACGGAGACAGTTAGTGGCTAACCATAGCTTAACAACCCCATATCCTAGCCCCCTACCCCACACACTAGGCCTTGTTCTCACAGCCTGTCATTACACACTACCTATGGTTTGTGACTAATAGTCTCCACTAACAGCTAGTCACCCTCCCCCAGCCAGATCGTTATCTACTCCTTTATCCAACCACTCTTCTCACTCTATCCCTACCTGTCCTTTACTCCTTACATCCTCCCCTAAACCCGACCTTCTGCATATAAACCAACATTTGTTCTCACAGTAACATCAGCTGTGAGGATGGGACACCGGATCTGAAACGTTGACTCTGATTTCTCGTCACAGATGCTGCCAGACCTGCTGAGCTTCTCCAGAACCTCCTGGTTGTTGTTTCTGATTTACAGCATCTGCAGTTCTTTTGGTTTTAATTTACCAGGAGTCTGTAATTCAGGTCCAGCAGCCTCTGTCCCAGTCTCTGCTGTCTCTCCCACCCCCACCCAGTGACACTGCACCTGCACAGCTCATGGACAGGCGTTGTCTTGCTGGCCACACCCCTCATTCACTCCCATTGGCTGCAGGACCACACAGACTCTCCTCCCATTGGTCTGGAGCTGCCGTCAATCAAGCCATCCCCCATTGTGAGGTGAGTGGTGGGCTCTTCGCTCTCTCTGCCTTGGGATGAGATTCATACTTCACAGTGAATAGGGCAGTATCACAGAGCACAGGGGCTGGGGGCTATTCAGCCCATTGAGGCTGTACTCTCTCCCTCTGGAGATGCTGCAAATCCGTCCCAACTCCCCTCGCATTTACCCACAGCCCCCCAATCTTTCCGTAAGAAGTAAAATTGCAAATCTGTTTGAGAACACCTGCTGAATCTGTGTCCACCCGCTGTTCAGACTGTTCCAGATGCTCAGAATGTCCTCAGTAAAATATAGGTCACACATTCACATTATTTTCCATTTAACTTCAAGTAGTTACTAATATTGTGACATTGTTAACAATTCCCCTCTCTCTGCAAACTAAAATATCCTAGAAACAAATCTCCCCCTTGTCGAAATCACTGCTTAACCTTCTCAGCTCCAAGAATTATCTGTGCTGAGATGTACAGCTCAGAAAAAATGGACCAATTCGCCCATGCCAACTAGGAATCCTAAACTAACGGAGTCCCACTTGCCAGATATTGGTCTGAATTCCTCAAAACCCTTCCTCATCACGTACCCAATCGGATGCCTTTTAAATGTTGTAATTGTATCAGTCTCCACTACTTCATCTGGCAGCTCATTCCATTCACACACCACACTCAGCTTGAAAACGTTGCCCCTTTGATCCCTTTTAAATCTTTGCCTTCTCAACTTAAACCCACATGGTCTTGTTTTGGACTCACCTAACCTGGGGGGGGAAAAAGACCCCAGCTGTTCACCATATCCACGCCCCTCGTGATTTTATAAATCTCCCAAATGTCACCTCTCAGTCTTTGATTCTCAAGGGAAATTAACCCCAGCCTATTTAGCCTCTCCGTGTAGCCCAAATCCTCCAACTGTAGCAAATCTTTGTAAATCTTGTCTGAACCATTTCAAGTTTCACAACATCCTTCTCAGAACAGGAAAATTCGAACTGAAAACGGAATTCCAGAAATGGCTTTATCATAGAACAAAGAACAGAAAAATACAGCGCAGTACAGGCCCTTTGACCCTCGATGTTGCGCTGACCCAAGCCCACCTAACCTACACGAGCCCACTATCCTCCATTTGCCTATCCAATGCCCGTTTAAATGCCCATAAAAAGGGAGAGTCCACCACTGCTACTGGCAGCACATTCCATGAACTCACGACTCGCTGAGTAAAGGATCTACCCCTAACATCTGTCCTATGCCTACCTTCCCTTAATTTAAAGCTATGCCCCCTTGTAATAGCTGACTTCATACGTGGAAAAAGGTTCTCATTGTCAAATGTCCTATCCAGCCACAATATAACGTCCCAGCTTCTGTATTCAATGCATTGACCAATAAATATAAGCATACCAAACACCACCTTCACTACCTGCCGACCTGCGACTCTACATTCAAGGAACAATGTAACTCTTTTTTCAGAAACACTCCCCAGGAACTTACCATTAAATACATTAAGTCCTGTCCTGGTTTGCCTTACCAAAATGCAGCAGCTCACATTTGTCTAAATTGAACTCCATCTGCCATTCCTCACTCGAATGGCCCATCTGATCAAGATCCTGTTGTATTTTAAACTAACCTTCTTCACTGTCCACTACACCTACAATTTTGTATTTTCTGTAAACCTACCTCATATATTCACATCCAAGTCATTTATTTAAGGACCCAATATCCATTCCTGCAGCACACTGCTTTTCAGAGACTTCCAGTCCACAAAGCAACCCTTCATCACCACCCACTGTCTCCTACCTTCAAGCCTGTTTTGTATCCAAATAGATAGTTCTCCCTGCATTCCATGTTATCTAACCTTGCTAACCAGTCTGCTCTGTGGAACCTTGTTCAATGCCCATATAGACAATGTCCACAGTCTGTCTTCATCAATCTTCCTAGCACTTCTTCAAAAAAAACTCAATCAGGTTAGAGCGACAATTTCCCACGCACAAAGCCATGCTGACTCTCTAATCATTCATTGTCTTTCCAAATACATGTGAATCCTGTCCCTCAGAATCCCTTCCAACAACTTGCCTGCCACTGACTTCAGGCTCACTGTTCTCGTGTTCCTTGGCCTTTTGTTACCACCTTTTTTTAAAAAAAAAGAATGGCACCCGTCTTCCATCACCTCACCTGTCACGAACGATAATACCAATATGTCAGGGAGGGGCCCAGCAATCACTTCCTGAGCTTCCCACAAATTTCTGGAACACACCTGATCAGGTCCCAAGGCTTTATCCACCTTGATGCAATTTAAGACATCCTGAAACTCCTCCTCTGTAACAGACACTTTTCAAGTTCTCACTATTCATTTCTCCAAACTCTCCAGCTTCCACATCCTTCTCCAGTGAAAAAAAGGCATGGAACATTACAGGTGCGAGGTAGGAGCGAAGGACTTCTGGGAAGGTGAGTCTAACTCAGTAGCTGAGAGAGTAGCTCAGACTGAGCTGTCTCAGTCCTCAAGGACGTAACTGTTCAAATGGGGTTTGCAGCAGCTGGTGAGGGAACCAGCAAGAGGGAAAAAGATACTACATCTTATCGTTATGAATCTACCAGCTGCAAATGCATCTCTCCATGACAGTATCGGTAAGAGCAACCATCCCACAGTCCTTTTGGAGACAAAGCCTCGCCATAAAGTTGAGAAAAAAAAGTTGAGTGGTACTATCACCATGCTAAATGTGACAGATGTAGGAACTCAAACTGGATCTCTCTGAGACACTGTGGGATAACAACAGCAGCAGAACTGTACTCTAGCACAATCTGTAATCTCACATGTTTGTAAATCCCACTCTCACCCATCACAACGGACAGGAAAGGAGGGTATGCCATGAGCAGCACCAGGCATACCTAAAAATGAAGTACCAACCTGGTGAAGCTACCAAGCAGGACTATCTGCATAATCAAACAGCATCAGCAGCAAGCAACAGAGCTAAGTAATCCTACATCCAATGGAGTGGATCAGGGCTCTGCAGTTCTGCCACACCCAGTTGTGAATGGTAATAGACAATTAAACAACTAGTTGCCGGAAGCACCACAGATATCCCCACCCTTACTGATGGAGGGGTCTCACACATCCATGCAAAAGATGACAGCATTTGCAGCAATTTTCAGCCAGATTCAAAGTGGGATGATCCATCTCAGCCTTCTCCAGTGGTTCCTCACATCACAGATGTGAGCGTTAAGCCAATTCAATTTACTTTGAATAATATCAACAGAATGGTTAAGTAGTGTAAAGGCTTAGGGTCCTGCTAACATTCTGGCAATAATACTGATAGCTTGTGCTCCAGAACTTGCCACCCACCAAGCCACATACCGCTCCAGCACTGGAATCTACCATCAATGTGGAACATTGCCCAAATAAAAACACAGGGCAAATCCAATCTCGGCAATTTCCCTCCATCAGTCCAACTCGATCAGCAGTAAAGCGATGGAAGTAGTCCTTAGCTGGACAACCAAGCATCAGCTGCTCAGGAACAGCCAGCTGAGTGACACTCATTTTAGGCTCCACCAGGGCCACTCAGCTCCCGATTGTGTTACTGCCCTGATTCACAACCTGACAACCAGCTGAATCGCAGAGGTGAGATGAGAGTGACAGCCCAGTCCCACTCCAACACCACTAGTTCTAGCTGATTCTACCCTTGTCTCAGCTCATATACTTTCATCCATCGTGTGTTATCTCCAGACTTCATTATCCAAACACACTCCTAGCCAGCCTCCCAAATTCAACCTCTCTGTAATCTCAAGAAAAACTGAAAACTGTGCTCACTTCTCCCAAAACATGTTGATCCATCTAAAGCCTCCTATTCATAAGCAACAACAATTTAGAAAACTCACTCTTCATATAATTCCTGGCTGTGATCATCCCTAGCTCCCTTCACCACACATCCTTTGAGACGTCAACAATCCATTTTCTTCGAGACTCCCAATGATTTGTTAATTCATTATTTCAATTGTTTGGCTGATTCTACAGTTGCTAAAGCACCATGTTCTGGAATTTGCAGACAAAACCTCACAGGTCTGCTTTCCACCTTTAAGACATCCCTCAAAACCTACTTTTTGGCAATGCTTTTGGTCACCTGAAAAAAAATCTCCATCTCTGGCCTCATATCTAAAGTCCTCAATAATATTTTTGTGAAAGCATGATAATAAAACTACAAACTGTTCTTGATTTGGACATTATCTTCAAATCATCACTGTTGCTGTAATGAATAATCTGTAATGTCTCTTACGCAACCACATTGTGGGAGCACCTTCACCACACAAACTGCAGCTGTACAAGAAAGTCAAACATCACCCTCTCCACAGGCAACAGGGCTTTGGCATTAATCACTGGGATCTGTGGAAGGAGAAACACAGTTGATGTTTCAGGGAATGCAAAATGAATTACAGGGAATGAAAATGGTTCAGAATTTGACAGTCAGAAATTGAAGGAAAATACACTTGCTTATTGGAAAAAATAATTCTTGACTGTCAAAAATATTCAAAAAAAAAGTAATCTGATAATAGAGCAGCACATGGTCAGGGGCTGGACCACAGTGAAAAATTCATTGACAAAGGATCTATAAATGTAATAATAAAATACTAAACAGACCAAACATACCCCCATGGTTGGAGACTGAGGAAGCTAGATATTGACAAAGTGGTCCTGAGGGAGCCCAGAGGTGAATCAGAGCAGGATTGGCTGCTGTCATCACAATGACTCTGTACCAGAGAGAGGCTGCACATGCGCCTGGCTGCACCGTGCCCCCTACAAAGATGGCGGCTCCGCACGTGTCCAGTGAATCGTTGTCCCGAATAAAGATGGCGGCGCTCACTCAGGCCTGCAGCCGCTGAGGCCATTCTCCATTTACTGCAAACACGGGACTGGGACGTTCAAATTTGTGTTTTCCGACGTGCACAATTTGTTTGTAAAACCTCTCCGCTCATAGCAACACAGTTTTTCTCCCATTTCCCTGTTTATTTCTTTCCTTACCGTCTCCTTTCTCTCCATAACTTCCCGAGCATTTATTACAGCGACTCTGTGTCGGGCGCGAGGGTGATCACGTGGTTCACAATAGCTCCGCCCTTCATTGACTGTGATTGGTTGGAGGATCAACCTCCGGCTCCGCCCACCGTCCTTTCATTGGTCCGGTGCTGACATCAATCACCCGGGGTCACTGTTGGCTGGAGCATGCGCAGTGTGTCCTGCTTGTGCTGAGATGTTGGGTCATGTGATGGGAGGTAACAACAATGACTGCAGATGCTGGAACCCAGATTCTGGGTCAGTGGTGCTGGAGGAGCACAGCAGTTCATGCAGCATCCAAAGGGCAGAGAAAAAGCCCTTCATCAGGAATAAAGGCAGTGAGCCTGAAGCGTGGAGAGATAAGCGAGAGGAGGGTGGGGAGAAAGTAGCATAGAGTCCAATGGGTGAGTGAGGGAGAGGATGGAGGTGACAGGTCAGGGAGGAGAGGGTGGAGTGGATAGGTGGGAAAGAAGACAGGCAGGTAGGGCAAGGCCGGACAAGTCATGGGGACAGTGCTGAGCTGGAAGTTTGAATTAGGGTGAGGTGGGGGAAGGGGAAATGAGGAAACTGTTGAAGTCCACATTGATGCCCTGGGGTTGAAGTGTTCTGAGGCGGAAGATGAGGCGTGCTTCCTCCAGGCGTCTGGTAGTGAGGGAGCCCTGGTGAAGGAGGCCCAGGACCTCCATGTCCTCAGCAGAGTGGGAGAGGGGAGTTGAAATGTTGGGCCACGGGGCAGTGTGATGGATTGGTGGGGGTGTCCTGGAGATGTTCCCTGAAGCACTCTGCTAGGAGGCGCCCCCAGTCTCCCCAGTGTAGAGGAGACCACATCGGGAGCAACGGATACAATAAATGAAATTAGTGGATGTGCAGATAAAATTTTGATGGGTGTGGAAGGCTCCTTTAGGGCCTTGGTTAGAGGTGAGGGAGGAGGTGTGGGCACAGGTTTTACAGTTCCTGTGGTGGCGGGGGAAAGTGCCAGGATGGGAGGATTAGATTACCTACAGTGTGGAAACAGGCCCTTCGGCCCAACAAGTCCACACCGACCCGCTGAAGCGCAACCCACCCATACCCCTACACTTACCCCTTCACCTAACACTACGGGCAATTTAGCATGGCCAATTCACCAAACCTGCACATCTTTGTACTGTGGGAGGAAACCGGAGCACCCGGAGGAAACCCACGCAGACACGGGGAGAATGTGCAAACTCCACACATTCAGTCGCCTGAGGTGGGAATTGAACCCAGGTCTCTGGCGCTGAGGCATCAGTGCTAACCACTGTGCCACCGTGCCGCCCCGTGCCGTGCCGAGGGTGGGTTGTTGGGGGGCGTGGACCTGACCAGGTAGTCACGGAGGGAACGGTCTTTGCGGAAGGCGAGAAGGGGTGGGGAGGGAATATATATTCCTGGTGGTGGGGTCTTTTTGGAGGTGTTGGAAATGTCGGTGGATGATTTGGTTTATGCAAAGGTTTATAGGGTGGAAGGTGAGTCCCAGGGGCGTTTTGTCCTTGTTACGGTTGGAGGGGTGGGGTGTGGAGGGCGGAGGTGCGGGATGTGGACGAGATGTGTTGGAGGACATCTTTAACGACGTGGGAAGGAAAATTGCAGTCTCTAAAAAAAGAGGCCAGCTGGTGTTTTCTCTGATGCAACTGGTCCTCCTTGGAGCAGATATATCGGTGGCGGAGGAATTGGAAAACGGGATGGCATTTTTGCAAGAGGTAGGGTGGGTTGAGAGTTTACTGAGGGTATGAATTCCCTTTGGGTGAGCTCTGCAGTAGATTTCCTTTATTCATGGAGGGAATTGACTTCCTACTCATGATTGTGTAGCTGTGACTGATGAATCAATGCCATCTGAATCAGTACATAAACACCCCATTTTCACAACATCTAAAATCTTTAGCACATTGTATCACGCTCTTCTTTGGAGACAAAATAAACATGAAACGGAGCCTCAAGGAATCGGAGCAGGAGTAGGCAATTCATCCCTTTCAGCTTGTTCCCCCATTCTATCAGATCATGGCTGGGCCAACTCAGGTCTCAACACCTCTTTTATGCTTGATCCGCATAGCCCTCAACTGTTCAATATTTCAAAAATCTATCTGCCCTCCTTTTAAAATAATTTGAGATAGAATCACAGATTCCCTACTGTGTGTAAACAGGGCCTTCAGTCCAACAAGCCAGAACAACCCTCCGAAGAGTAACCCAATCATTCCCCTCCCACATTTAACTTCCACAAAAGTTTGGGTGTGAAAATTCTAGCCATTCACTGAGAGAAAAAAATCTTTACTTTTCCTAAAATGAATGTTCCCCTGGTTTAAGACTTCATTGCTGCGAGAAGATCTAGTCAACATCCACCCTGTCAAGCTCCTCAGAATGTTGTTTCCATATGATCACCCCTGCTTATCTATTCTTGATAGGTCAACCCTTTCATGCTCGTAGCAGCTAAGTGAATCTTTTTTGAATGGTCTCCGATGTTGGTTTATCCTTTATTAAATATGGGAGCTAACATTGTATACAGCACTGCAAGTGTGGACTCAGCAACAGCCAGCGTGGTTAACCAATCCTCAATCCATGCTAATACATTACCTTGATACCATGAGCTCCTCAATTGTGCAATTAACTTTTATGTAGCACCTTATCATTTGCATTTTTAAATTCCAAATACAGAACATCTTTGGATTGCCCTTTATCAGCCCTGCTTGTTATCTCCTCAATGAACTGTCGCAAATTTGTCAAATATACTTTCTCTTTCACGAAACCCAGACTACCATGTTTAATGATAAGCTTTTCTAACTGTCCTGCTATTTCTTACTTCAATATTCAACTCTGTAGATTCTTTCAGTAGATTTGCTAAGTATGATTCCCCTCTCTTAAATCCATGCGGACTCTGTCCAATCCTGTCACTGTTCAGTAAGAAACTTGAGTGTACTCCAATATAGTTCGTAAATGTATCTGTAGTTATTTTTAAAAATTGATTACATATAAATGCTGGATCCATGCAATATCAATGAATTTGTGACTCTGAATTTGTGTTATTGGGTTTTTTTTACTGTTAATTCCTTTTCGTACTGTGTTATGCAGACAGCACCAAGTGATCACTCTTAATTGTGAGTAACTTTGAAAATAATATATTTAAAAATGACATCCCAAAATGCTGCCTCATTATTGTGCAAGGAGGATTTTATTCAATAGTTTGCAGATAAAATTGAACAGCATTTTGCTGCAATTTGGCCAGACTGCAGGTTACCCCAAAGTTTGAGTGCCTCACCTTTAGAGTGTTCCCAGATATCGTGCAGGTGCAGTATTTTGGTTTGCACTCAGCTATATGTTGTTCTCACTTGTTTCTTTGTGAAAGATTACAAAAAAGTCAGTATTTCAAGTGCTGATAAAGTAAAATAAACTGATAATCAGTAGAAAGGGTTTAAGATTGATAGATTCTTGTTGCCTCGAGGAATTAAGGGCTATGGGGAGAACGCTGGTAAGTGGAGTTGAAATGCCCATCAGCCATGATTGAATGGCGGAGTGGACTCGATGGGCCGAATGGCCTTACTTCACTCCTATGTCTTTTGGTCTTATGGTCTAAGTTGGATATGGAACAAATGCTGGCAAATGGGACTAGATTAATTTAGGATATCTGGTCAGCATGGGCAAGTTGGACTGAAGGGTCTGATTTATGTATTGTACAACTGTGACTTCATTCTCTCAATTATTCAAGAAGTTGAATACGTCGAGTAGGAAAAAGAGAACTTATGCCGAGAATGCACTTGAAATGATGATTGAGGTATATCAAACTCACATTGTTTCATCACCTTTTCCTCTGGGATCTTCAATGAACAAACTTGTTTTGTTCTCTGAATAACTATGGATCATGTGATTTGTTTTGTACAAAATATTTTGTTAGGATCGAGTGAACTATTAAGAAGTGTTCATGTTTAAAATTTAGGCAGCTTGATTGTTACTCTCCTCTTGGCTTGAACACCACTTTCCTGCCAGCCCTCCTTAACTCTTCAACCCATTACTGATTAAAAGTCTGTGTGTCTCTTATGTAAATTTACTTCATGTCCCAGAATCCACAGTGTTCTGAGATAGGGAATTCCCCAGGTTCACCATCCTCTGAGAGAAGTAATTCCTCCAACTTTCCCTTCATTGTAAACTTAGGACGAGTCGTTGTAGATTGAATCATCTTCTCTGCCTCTACTCGGTCAATCCCCTGACCATTTTATAGACCCTCAATGATACCACCTCTCATTCTTAGGCTGCAATGAATATGAATGTAAATAGTGGTTGTCGTTCAGCTTGTGGCATTTTGATAACTGTGGCAGAGGATGTTTGTTCAAAACTGAGCTCGACAGTTAGTGCTTTTCAAATAAGAAATAGTTGACGAGATTAAGTACATTAATATGTTGGCGTTTTGTTTTTAGGAAGACTTACTGTTGGGAAGATTTGGTTAAGGGAATATTGTAGTCAAAGCTGTGGAAGATTAACCTCCACCCATGTGTGAGATAGTACACTGTGGTCAAAAGAATAAAGAGACCACTTCCTCTTTGGAAATATGTCCTTAAATAGGGCAGAGGGATCTGGAGATAGCAATGAGTCACTGGCAGCAAATGGCACCAGTTTGTGAGGTTAAATAGAAAAGTAGATCATGGGTTTATTTCTGGGACGACAGAATGGAAATGTGTTCGATATGTGTAGCACCATGGACAGATCACCCTTGGAGCACTGCAAACAGTTCCGATCTTCATATTGTAATATGAATGTAGAGGCAGTAGGGAAGATAAAGAATAGTTACTGGAATTATATTCAAACTGAATTTGAATTCATCAAGTAAGATTGGACAGTCTTGTCTCATTGAAAAAGAGTGACATGGTCCAGTTACGTTTGATCGGGTAGACATGGAAAAGATGTTTCTGCTTGTGAATGTCAGAATCCACTGGATCTGTGGATATAATTGTAATCACTATTAAATCTCACGGTGAATTTGCAGAGGGCGACGAAGTCTTTACCAAAAAGGGGTTTGAATGTAGAACTTACTTCATCAGGAATAATTGAGGCAAATAACAGATGAATTCAAGGAGGAGCTTGGAATACAAGAAATCAAAGAAAACTATGTTGATGGGTTTAGGTTGAGAAGGAAGCCTGTGTAAATCACAGATACTGAGAACCTGTTTTTCTGTCCTGAAACTATGCATCTGTGTTGTTCTGTGACATTTCTCTAGGAGCAGCAGCGGCAGCAGTAAACAAGACAGCTCACCCTTACCATTCTTGGAGAAAAGCAGAACCTCTGGCCACACAAAAGGGAAATAGCTCTATTGAGGAGGTGGTTCAAACAGTGGCCAATGACTCAATCTGCAGAGACAGTGATTAGATTACTTACAGTGTGGAAACAGGCCCTTCGGCCCAACAAGTCCACACTGACCCGCCGAAGCGCAACCCACCCATACCTTTACATATACCCCTTACCTAACACTACGGGCAATTTAGCATGGCCAATTCACCTGACCCGCACATCTTTGGTCTGTGTGAGGAAACCGGAGCACCCGGAGGAAACCCACGCAGACACGGGGAGAACGTGCAAACTCCACACAGTCAGTCGCCTGAGGTGGGAATTGAACCCAGGTCCCTGGTGCTGTGAGGCAGCAGTGCTAACCACTGTGCCACCTAAACAGTGTGCCTTCATTACCTGGTGAGAAAGGTGAATTCTTTAACCAGAAATGATGTTTTGTTCTTCCAATGATCTCATGACTTAAGCAGGGAAATGTGTCTCTTCAGTTAGATGACTTGAATGAATCAAATCTTTTGCTACGTTAGCACTCCTTCCCTACCCAAAGGATATGTGGGTAAAATAGGCACATGTCTTGCACTGCATTAATTCAAGATTCCTTTATTCAGTCATGAGCTTAACCTATTGAATCCAAGTTCCTTGTGTTTCCCTTGGATCTGTGGTTGTGCACAAGGAAACTTAAACAATGTATGATTCAATATCAAAGTTGTGTTGAATCAATAATTGTAACCCCACTCTGCTCCTTGAGCAGATAGTTAATCCAAGGATTCTAGCTCAGCCCTGAACTTCAAGTTCAAGTTATAAACCTTTCAGTTAGCAATGGAAAATAACAGGAAACAATGTCAATCATTTATTGTCTCTCCAGACTCTGCTTCTGTTGCCACTGAATACTCCCATAAGTTTGACGAGCCAATGACTAAAGATGAGATTGAAGAGAAATCCTTCCATTCCCTTCTGCCACCAGAGAGCCAACACCACTTTCATATGGGGAAGGAACGCAGCCAGCAGGATGGTTCAGATGAGGGCATAGTGCGGGACCAGTCGGCTTCTCTTATGGATTAGGGTGAGTGGTGTTACCAATTAGTGGGATCTCAGTGCTTGGAAAGGTTGCTCCTCTCCATGTTCGAGGTACCTTGCCATGAGATTCAGATGGAGAGGACGAGGACTATATGGTGTAACGAGTGTGAGCCAACAGTTGGGCAGGGCCTGTATTTCTGAAAAAAAAAGCAAGTACCACTCGGTCACAATGTGCCCAGAGTTTATAAATCATGAAGGAGAATAAATACTTGACATTGTTAATCTTTGTGATCGAGTTCCCATATAGTGAAGACAACGATTAATATTTATTGGGATTCCTTGCTCCCCCAATCAGATAAACACAAGGCAAATTTGACTGCGAAGGATGTCCCTGAATTTACACCTTTCTACTGTTCATTGAAGGTAATAAGATGCAAAAGATATTTTTGCAGAGGAATTTGATTTGAGCAAGAGACATTTGTGCAGATTGTAAGAGGTATTCTAATTGGAAGGGTATGTTTAGTGATATCCTGCACGGATACATGTTGGAGCCCTAATTATTTGCTATTCATAATAAAAGGAAAGCCAAATTCAACATTTGGGGCGACTCTGAAGATGACAGCGATTCCAAGTGTCGGTAGATGGAAGCACAGCATTAGGAAGCAATCTTGATAGAGAAAGTAAATGAAAAAAAAACAACGACAGATGAGTTTGTGTCGACAAGTGAGAGGTTGGATCAAAATCGGATATTTTGTGATTGTGAAAATAGAGAGAGAGTGGACTCCAAAGAAACTACGTGGGATTGATCCAGCTGTATAGTTCACGAAAATGTCTCAAACAGGTTCAGGAAAGTGACCAAGGGGCCGGTGGAATGTTGACATTGATCTCGACAGAAGATGAGATACCAAAGGATTAGAAGTCATGCTTCAGCAAATCCGAACCTAGTTAGACCAAGCTGTCAGGGCTGGGCACCATGGCTGAAGGAGAGTATCTCTCTGAGTGGAAGTGTAGTGCAGATTTACTGAAGAGATATTTGGATTCCAAGGCTTAACTTAAGAAGAAAGATTAAACAGATAAGGTGTTCG